>NC_136993.1:33043189-33136577 GCF_032717465.1 Coenobita brevimanus
ATTTATAAAGAAATTATTCATCACCATTATACTCATGAGTCATAGTTTTTACTCCCATTCCATTTCTAAATTGGCCTGGAAGAACTGAAGCAAGAGTGTCTTTTAGTGTATGACTTAGCTACGACCCCAGTAGTCCTAACTCCAGGGTAGGACCGTAGCACCTCCAGTCTTTGAACTGCAGTATGTTCAGGCATCTTGAAATGAGTTATGCTGACTCTGACTCTTTCTTTTTTCTTTCTTCCTTAGAGGGATTCCTTCCTTCTTGCATAAAAAAGGAACAGAATGCATTCACGAGTGTATCCAAAACTAGTGACTGAGAGGCCACTGAATACTCACCAGTGAGGTCTGCTGAGTGATGAAGAGAATGGAGGACTGGTCGTTGGAAGCTGCTCTTAGTATGGTATTCAAGGCTTTCTGATACCCAGCTGCCTCAGTGTTGTTGTCTGAGGGAATAATCTGTTAGCATTATCTTATATTTTTGAACATAGTATACAGGCTGTTGCAAGGAAAATGGATAATAGTCGTCTATCGAAAGGAAAACAATGATTACACTTTACAAACTCTTGGGTTATTTACAGACTGTTTCAATTAGCTCGACATGTATCAAACGAGATGGGTTAGATGTACCCTTCATTTTCCAATCCTCATTTGAATAACATCGTCTGGTACCAGCAATAATTATGTATATAGGACTTCTTCAGGCTGAAGCGAAATGAAAAGGCTTCATGTTGCTGAATAGATAAATACTGTACATATTGTTCCTAGTGCCTCTGGTGTTAGAGGGAGATGCCTTCGTGTGGTGGGACTGATGTAACTAAGCTTCTCTGCTGCCCAATTATATAAACGTCCCTCATCGCCCATCCTTTGCTGTAATAGGAGAATGATGGAGTGCAGGTGGGGGCATCTTCAGCCAGCAATCCACCAGATTCACGTTCAGTTAAGCCTGGGGCTGGAACTGACACTAAGCTAAATTACACTTGCAAAGCAAAAACTTTATCAAAGGACGTAATCATGATGTTATGGTGAGTTCTAAACAGGACCTCACCTCAAGAAAGGTCTCTGCTAAGCTAAATATAATCATCTCAAAAGAACATAGACGCGCCATTATACTGAAGAGACCGATGAGAAATTTGTGTACTAGCCTTTGGCACTCTCTCTGAAAGTTAACAGTGTAAGTATATAATGCAAGCCAAACCTGCTGTCGTCCAAGAAACATGCAAACAACCAATGGAAGGTGAATATTTGTGTGTCCGTTTCGTTGTGTCATTTACACACTTGCTCCAGATGGTTAGAAGGTGAATGCGAGTAGTTTAATATGTCTGTTTGATACCTGACGGAAATGCAGTAATGGATTTTGTATTTTAGATGGCAATATAGATTTGAGATACATGATATGTTTTCCAGACTCCAGTTGGTGTGTATGTGAATATGTGTAGTTTAAATCTTTGTACTCGATAGGCAGCAGAAATACAGTAATGGATTTTGTTTTCAGACAGTAGGTTAGATTTAAAATACATAAAATGGTTTTCCATCTCCTCATTCTTGTTAACATGTTCGAAAACTTGCAGGTCAGTGAAACCGTGACCAACTTCTGAATTCTACAATTGGCTATGTTCACTGAAACCATTTTTTTGTGTGTGTCATCCTTTGGTAAAACAATAATTATGATGTGTGCTGGAGCATCATGCTCTATTTCAATTTTAATGAGAGAGATATTCAAAATGTAAACATAATTTGGATAATACTTGTTCGTTCGCGAGATAACAGGTATATAAGAAGAGCGTGTTGTTACATCGTATATTTGTTCTACTGGGAGAAAGGGATGAGTTACATCTGGCCTACATCAATACCTATTACATTATTATAGGACTGTTATGTCCCCATCCCACACTGCCACAGGCTCCAACAGCAGTAGTACAGCGTAGGAAGGACGTTGCCCAGTGAGTTGTTCTTCCTATGGTCAGCCTTTCCGTGTACAGCACACGAGATCCGAACAGGGGTGGAAAATAAACACTGGCTTCCCAAGTTCGCGGTCTTTATACACCAAATAATTAAATTTAATGCTTGCCAACTACAGTTCACTGTTTTCACAAGTATTGGAGCTATGCAGTCTTCATTATGGTGCACTGACACTGAACTGCACTTCCACTAAAACTGAAACAACAGTGACTACATTCAAACTGAACTGAAAACTGATAGATATAGCTCTAGTCTCGTCCCCATCCTTATATAATCTTGCATTAGACTCGAATCTTCGAGTATACTGTAGCTACCACATTTGCCAGACATCCAAAATATGCCAGAGTTTTTTACATTACATAACACTCTGACTGTTTTAGCATACGAACTTAATAAAATTACACAATTTAACATTTACATAGATGAAAACATTATAGAGAAAAAGCGTACAAAAATTAATGTATAACTGCACTCACATATAGCAGGATAACTGGCAACTCTGACACATAAAGGTAAAAATACCAGAAACCCAGAGAAACTTCCAGTAAATTCTGCTTCTCAGCAATACTAATAATTATACCAACTCAGTTACTTATTTGTTACTTGCTGCCTCAGTTACATTAGCAGCCACATTGCCTTAGATGCTCCCTTTATCTGTCTTTCCAGTAATTATATTTTGGCTCTTACCTTCATTTATGTCACACCTTATCTTTGACCTATATTACCTACAACTGTATTTCAGCTGTTACTTTGAATTAGCTATTTTGCATATTACCCTGAGCTATTACGTGAATGTACCTGAAAAATTACCTTGAGTTTTATCTTAACTGTTACCTGACATGAGAGACGTTGCAGTCAGTGCTGGTGAGACTGCAACAACACAGACCGATAGGCACAGTGTGACGACAGCTGTTTTCTTCATTTTCAGGTTACCTGAAGAAAATTTTTTAATGGATATAATTTAACCTTTCTTTGTAGCAAATTCTGCTACAAATACTTTTACTACTACTGCTGCTGCTGCTGTTACTACTACTACTACTACTAGTATTACTACTACTACTACTACTGCTTTTTTTAATTTAAAAAAAATAACCTCCATCCACTAGGGAAAAATATTGTCAAGATAAAAACCAACCTTCTTAATACAGTACACCATTTGGCGTTGTAAAGTGAAGGTTAACACTAACCCTCATATTACAATCCATTGGCCCCCAAGTACACCAACGGCTGTTGTTACCAACCATCTGCTACTACTTTTATCACTTTATTTCATACTTATTAATGTTACAGTGTTAATAAAGACATTAAACTATTAGAGTCAATGGTCTATGCGACTCTCGACCACAGTAGCTTTGTAATCTATACCCAACAGAAAGACAGGCCTGGGGGCTGATAATCTTGTGCCCCTGAGACACAGGAGAGCAGACCTCACGAGGGAGAATGACAGTCAACATCTCATCCAGGCCATAACAGAACTCTGCGGTTGATGCTACTTCTCAGAAAGGACATCTGCCAGTCTCGAATAGAATCTCATTGACTCTGGCCCCATCCCACCTGATATTTTGAACACAAGGGGAGTGAATCGACCATGGTCCACATTTTGGATCCTTTCTTGATAGTTTCTGTTTTTTTCTTGTTCATTCCTTTTGTGTGCAGCTACGAGAGACACTTCACGATGATGTGCTGCCATGGGATCAAATATCCGGATGTCAAAGAATGCCCTCTGCCCACGTGTCCAGAAACCTCGAGAACTGACATCCACTCTTGCATCATTTGATATGTTTGCTGTTCTGTGCGTGAAGTGCTCGCCGTCTAAGGGTAGCAGAGCTGGCTCAAAGGTAACATCATGGCATATTTCCTGCAGCATTTAAGCAGTGAGGTCGGGTACTTCATCGTGTCGGATGCAAACAAAGCCTCCCTTCCTGCAAACCATTGCATGGTTTGCATCAAAAGCAGTGCCACAGGCACTGTGTTGAGGTAGGTTCACTATTGGTCACCCATATCTCAAGGCTATGGCATCAATAAATTGTTGTTTGTTGAAGTGAAAGCCTTTTGCCTTGAGAAGCAGAGTTGTCAGCCAGTTCAATGCCGCACCCTCTTGTGCAGTTTCAACTCTTCCGCACTGGTCTGGTGTTAAATGTTCGGTTATGTGCTGCAGCTGGTCCTTTTGTATTGCTTCTCTCTCCTTACTTCTTTGTGTTTTTATGTCTTTCTGCCTCTGTTGGTCGATTTCACTTGTCTCAACCTGGGCACAGGTCTTCTGTGACAAGGATTCAGTGAGCCTGAGTGAATTTATATGTTCGTAGCTTGTCAGGGCTGCTGGATTTTCAATGGCAAGGCTTCCCATCCTGGGTGGTGGTGCTAGAAGGTCCCTCTCGTCTGGTGCGGAGTTGTGGCCATTGGTCAGTGATGGGAGGAATGAATCCCTAATAGCATCCTCCAGTGGGTGCAGCAGGAACTCGATGTCTGGTACGGTCCACATTACGAACTTCCACTTGTGCTTTACGCAACATGCAAATGCACTGTATGCTGCATGGGGTTCTGTTTTTGTGTGACTGGATAATACATGAATTTCTTCTACCCATGTCTTAGCCTTATCACTCACATATTGCTATTTGAATTCCTTAGTTCCAATCACAGCACCTAGATGCCTCTGACCTGCCTTAGTCACTATCACATTTGTGCCTCTGAAGGCCTCCTATACATCTTGATAGTAAGCTGGTTTCATGATCAAAATGGACTTCCCTGCATTAGGGCACTAGCCTGTTTCAGGACCATAGGATGTTACAAGATCCCACCATTCCCTCACATCCTCCACGTTGCCAGCACCCATGAGATCATCTGGATAGGCTACTTGTTTTACATTGGTGGCCTCGTATTTGATCTGTTGTTGCAGCACTGTCATACCCAGGGCGTACATAGCCATGGCAACAGGGTCCCCCTGAGTAGTTCCTTCTGTGGGCTGGATTACACCAACATCGTGAGCAGCTGTCTTACCCACAATGTAGAGGTCTGCTGGTTCTTTGTAGGTGTTTTCCACATATTGGGAACATGCTGAGCATTTAACCTTGATGTTGTGCAGCACTGCCTCCCGGTTGATGGAATTAAATTTGTTTGAGGCATCAATTGATAATACTGCCTGACAGTTCTCGGGCGGGTCTTGTTGAGGAAGAGATGTGGTATCAGTGCAAAGACCTTAAGAGGGAATGAGGCAATGGGTGAGCTATTTTTGTAATTGGCTACTAGGCGAGTGATTTCCTGGATCATGTCAGGTGTAGCATTGCATTTGGGAGGTTCGAAAAGGTTGCTGAATGACCATCCAACAATTTCATTCTATGTGGTGTTCACCCAGGTTACTGCATTTTTTCTGGATTTGCCCATCCAGTATGTGGGATAATCCTCTCGCACGGACCTGAGAGGCTGTTCTGCTTCCTCGTTGTTTGTGTCACTACCGGTCTGGGAACGTATAATACCTGAATGATTCACTCTTTCAAGCACTCCTCATTGGTGGTCTTCATCCTGAGTTTCATTTCGATCATAAGCCTCCTGATGCTCTTCATCCCTAACTTCACTAATATTCACTTGCCATGGTGATTTAACCCACCCTGCACCTCCATATCTCTTGCATCTTGGCGTTCATTCCTATCCCTCGCTTCACCACGGGGTCTTTCACCACCACGCGTGTCCACATGTCAGTGACCGCCTCATCAATTTCCACATCACCAATCTGTCTCCTGCCAGGTTGGAAGCGGTCAAGTGCCGCTTCTGGTAGGCTGTGATTCCCCAACACATTCATACAGAAAGGTCCCAGCCTACAGTATGTACATGGTGACCTGTTTGTTGCACATGAGCACCTGATACACTTATGCTGCCTACTGGAGCACTGACAAAAATACTGTGGCATGGCCATGGTGTTAACAATGCTGCCTACTGCAGCACTGACAACAATACTGTGGCATAGCCATGGTGTTAACCCATTAAGCGTGGGCATGTCGGAGGCGGTCCATGCACCTCATGCCGGGGATATTCGCGCTCCAACTGACTTTTTAAAAATATTTGCCAAAAATCAGTTATTAGACCTAGAGTATTATAATTACAAATGCCTATGGCACATACATTCAGCTTTCTCCTGGGATGTTTTTTGAGCTTTCGCCTACTACCATAGGACTTATGGAGACTTCTGAAGTTGGGTAACGAAGTCTCCACTTTACACTTCCCGACTCCCCGTAATATGATTACCACAGCCTGATATTATCACTAGAAACACTATTCTATGATTTTCAAGTACTGTAGCTTGGAATCCATACACCAAAAAAAAAAAAAAACTGAAAACAATGTAAATTACGAGCACGTACCAGCTTCCCACGAGCATTTGTTCCCCGCTGATATTCTGTGATTTATTATTCATGAACACACTCACACTTCATATTCCTAGTACTTTGTCACACTTATATATAAATATATATACAGTATTTATCCATAAGTTTCCTTCAGTAATAGTAGTTTATTTTCACTCCAGGCATTAACTTTCTCGTTCAGTACACTAGCGTAGAAAGTAAAGCTTTCACTGTCATTACCCCAAGTATTTGTACTCATATTCCTATATTAGTAATTATTTACATTTCTATTTTAATTGTGCTATGTTATACACTGTCACTTCCAATAACTAAGGGCTCCTTTCCCTTGGAGCCAGGATGAACTTGGGACACTGAAGCTCTCGTAGTTTATCACCATTTCCTCCCCTGGCTTATCACACGATTCACCAGAAAGATTGTAGTCACTGTCCATTATTATCATGGATAAATTAACCAGCTCACGCTCCACAGCAGAGTCACTTAGTCCTTTACCCATTTCCACACGAGGTTTAGTAAGGGTAGAGGTCACATGGCCCTCTAGAAGCGGCGGAAATGGAGGGGAGCGATTGCTACGTGCTTTCATCTCAAGAGACAACATTGATCTGAATGACGAGGCGGATATGGGGCCGCTAAGGGTTGACAACGTCAGCGAGGTGACAGCTGGTAATTTATATGCTGTGAAATGATTGGCAGGAAATTAGGTAGTTCCAGGTGAATGTAAATAGCACTTAGGCTTCTTTCCTTTCTTATATATATATTTTTATTATAAGAACAGGTCAGACAGCATATTTCAAGGGGAAATAAACAGGGAAAATTAGCGAACGAGTGCACATGGGGTGTTGCCAGGTGATAATTAGCCAATTCCAGGTGTATGGCACTATCAATTACCTTTTTTCTTTTATATATATATAATTATACATAAGAATAAGGCATAGGGCTCATTCCAATGGATGAAATGAGTGGAAAAATCCAGGCAAGATTTGCCTAGCGTGGCGCAGCTGGGGCAGGCGGGAGGAGAGGGTAATGGAGGAGAGGTAGGGAGGGGAGTCAAGAACAGGGAGAAATGGCTAAATTGTCAACTGTGAATGGGTGTACAGATGACAATAGCAGCACTGACTATTGTTAGACACGGTCAGTACTGACAGATGATACAAGCAACCACTTCAATGCCTGGGCGAATTCAAAATAACATAGAATCGCAAAAGTGACGCCCCGCGGTATGATCCGTTGCACCCGAGCGTCACGAAAGTGACGGCCCGCATCGTTAATAAAGTTTTTATTCTGTGGTATAGTATTAATGATAACAGTAATAATTAGGTCTACTTTTTGTAGTATTTTAAATGAAAATTAAATTTAATGTTACTAGAACTGCTGTTTTACTATTTGATTCTTAAATATTTATATTTGATATAGTGTAAATGGAAAAATGAGCTTGTTTTACTTCTATTTGTGTTAAATAATATAATGAAGTTATGAAGCAGTTTGTTCTTTTTCTCTTGTTTTGGATATCATTTTTTTTTTATGTGCTTGACTCTGGGCATAGGTTTCACAGCCTGCTCCCAAGGCCCAGTGGTCCTCCTACATGTCATACACCTCTACATGTCACCATTTAATATCTAATTACTGTAGTCTGTCTTATACTAATAATCGACTGGACTGATACTGTTATGTATTCAAAGTTTGAGAGAAGACAAACAATGCTTCTTTGTTTAAGGGTTAAATGGCTGGCCAATGGTTGTGGTGCAATATTGTGGGGCCTTGTTTATTGGTAATGGGTCTTCAGGAGTTACGGTGTTGGGGTGAGAGTGGTTTGTGGCGTAGCGGCAGTGTGTGTGTGTGTGTGTGTGTGTGTGTGTGTGTGTGTGTGTTGTTTATTGATATTGGGTCTTCAGACGTTACGGTATAAGGGTGAGACTGGTGGGATGCGTGGTGTTGGGACAGTGGGTGTGTGTGTGTGTGTGTGTGTGTGTGTGTGTGTGTGTGTGTGTGTGTGTTGTTTATTGATACTGGGTCTCCAGACGTTATGGTATAAGGGTGAGAGTGGTGGGATGCGTGTTGTTGGGACAGTGTGTGTGTGTGTGTGTGTGTGTGTGTGTGTGTGTGTGTGTTGTGACAGGTGATGTGTGATGTGTGGTTGTGGTGTGTTGTGGGGGTATGGTAGAGGTACCTTCGTTTACCTTGGCAGATTGGCTTTAACAAGGTTTATTTATTACTGGTTTTAATATAAAAAAGTGATAGAGAATTTTGAGAGGGTTGAGAAAGTAGTTCTAGTTTGTAATTTTATGTAGTTTACATTAGCCCTATTGTATTGAAATTATATTAAAATTACTCTTGTTAGTGCTGTATATAATAATAATATATATAAAAATAAGGTACTATGATTTAATTTATTATTTAAGTAATGAAAATGATCTATCTATCTATATATTGCCAGACGCCATAATTCCGTAAGGGGTGGCCATTTGTCTTTGAGTTATTTATTTTACAGGGCGGGGCACTAACTCTCCACCAACCCACTTGTTGACACGTAGGGAGCACGTATAGTTTGGTTGTATGGTTACCACCCAGCGTTGTAAATGGTTTCTTGGCTTACAGGAAACCATTTGGCTTGTCACTCAATGTAAAACCACCTGTAACGGAAAGAAAAGGAATAAGTAGTGACAGGAAAGATGGGGGAAATAGGAAGAGAGGAGGGCAGGCATAGAAAAAGAATGATAAAGGCTAAGGAAGAAGTAAGCAGCACAGCATCAAGTGACTGGATGATGGTCGCCATCACCTACCACTAATTAAAATTATATTTATTAAATATATATTAAAAATAACGTTCTAATTATTACAGTACTACGATTTTTATTATTATATTACTGACTTATTAACTATGAATAGCTATATATAAAGAGTAGTCAGTGAGTGCGTGTCTGTATGTATGATATGTTTACATTACAGTGTTATCTAAGGTGTGTGTAAGATTCCCTGCTTAAATGTTTTTGTATGCCACACTTCTATACCACCTGGCCTTGCTGGTGGTGTGTATGTAGGAGATTGTTGTATATTTAGTGGTAATTGTTGTCATAGTTGCTGTTCGACACTGTGTTTATAAACTGTATGATTAGGTGGTGTGTTTGTTAATGATCAGTGGGTGATATTCAGTGTGCGGTAACTGTTGATGTGTTAGGGAAATGGAGTTACTGCTCCAAGGATAATGGAGTACGCAAGAGGTGTGTGACAGGCATCCCACGTCTCCTTGTTATTTGTGGGCACAGTTAATTATTGAATAATTGGCTTCAAAGAGGTACTTATTTTGTAAGTGAGGGTGGGGATACTTATATCGTGGGTGTGTGGGGCAGCACATGTGGTGGTGAGTCCCGGGTGGCTGGTCATACAATGTAATGGTGCTGACAGCAGTCGAGATAACCTCTCAGGTCAACACCTCGCTCGGTAAGAGACAGTTCCCTACACACCCAGACTACGCACCTTTCACTTACAACCAGACGAAGCACATCATTAACAACCTCAAGCACTCATCTGCCTGTGGACCAGACAACATAAGCAACATTCATCTTAAACACCTAGGACCACAAGGCATACAAGAACTCACCAACATATCAAACTACAGCTACTCACACAACATATACCCAACATCTGGAAGCATGGCAATATCATCACTATCCCTAAACCCAACAAAGACCCCACCCTACCCTCCTCACATCGCCCCATCACACTCCTCTGCACCCCCTCTAAAGTCACTGAACGACTGGTACTACAACTAGTCACACCTCACATTTCCCTAGCCCAGTCACAACATGGCTTTAGGCCACTACACTCCACAAACACCCTTCTTACAGACCTTAAACAGAGAGTTTTTGATGACATGAATTCAGCTAGGCCACCATACAGACACTAGGCATTAGCAAAGCTTTTGATGCCATCCCCTGCCACAACATCACAAACAAAATACTCAACACAAACATGCACAATAACACAAAAAGATGGCTGGCAAACTACTTAGCAGGCAGATGTGCACATGTAACATTTGCTGGTCAGTCTTTTAACATCAGAAACTTCACAAACGGCGTCCCCCAAGGATCTGTTTTGTCCCCTACACTCTTTAACCTATACATGCACGACGTACCCACACCCCACACACCACAGATACACATAGCTTCCTATGCAGATGATATAACACTTATATGTACGCACCAAAACGCAAACACAGCTGCACACATCATGCAACCTTACCTCAACACACTACACGAATGGTTCACCACAAACAGGCTCATAATAGCCCCAGCCATATCTACAGTGACTCTTCTCACAAACTGGACAGCAGAACACAGTCACGTCCTACACCTCGCCATAAACAACACCCCCCTACCACACACACACACAAAAATAATCCTTCGTGTAACATACAATACATCAATGTCATTTAAACAACACATCACAAACATTAAAAATAAAATAACACCAAGACTCAATGCTTTGAGGTCACTTGCCTATACAACATTCGGACACAATAAAGAAACCATCACCACAGTATACAAACAATACATACGTTCAGTGATGAATTATGCAAGCCCTGCCTGGGCTTCTAACCTCACCAAAACACACTACAACACTCTACAGACCATACAGAACAAGGTCCTAAAAATGATCACAGGCTGCACAGCTACTACACCCACAGACCACCTACATCAAGAAACCAAAGTCCTCAAGGTCAAGGATCACCTAGACATGAGAGGCACTCAGTTTCTTGCTGCAGCCTCCACACACCCACAACATCCACAACAGTACATGGCAGCACATCCACCCACACCAAGGAACATCAAAACAACACCCAGCACACGATACCATACACAAATACTGTCATCTCACCCCCCTCGCCCACCTCAGACCAGCTTCCAGAAACATATCCACACTCAGATCACTCTCTGCTCCATTCAGTCACTTAAAGACAACACACAGCTGCTTGCACGGCCTCCTGACATCCACCCTTCTGAATCCTATCTTCCTCGTGAGGACAGGGTCCACCTGGCCAGGCTGATATGTGGGCACCATCCAGCCCTTTTAAGCTACCAGAAGAGGATGGATGACTCCGTTGCTGATGCCTGTTCAGGATGCAACACAGCACCCCATACTATTAAACACATTATGGAAGACTGCATTGCACACAATCACCTATGCCAGCAACACAACATACACTCTTTGAGAGGTCTGTGGGAAGGCCCGGTCTCGGCCGTGGCCTTCCTAAGGGACTCGGGGCTGTTTGGCCACACTGCCTAGGGAACAACTACTACTACTACTACACCTCACTCGCTCAACGTCTACACACACACACACACACACACACACACACACAAACATCACATTTACTTCCCCACTCACACCGTAATTTTAACACTTTTTCACATTTTCCAGGCTTTATACAGCTGATATTTAAGATTTTCTTTCACATATGAATCGATGTCCACTTTATAACTACAACTACAATTACTACTACTACTACTACTACTACTATAACTACTACTATTACTACTACTATAAGTACTACTACTACTACTTTTTCTTTTATCTTTTTTAAATCACCTCCATCCACTGGGGAATTATACTGTGAAGATCAGAACCAACCTTCCTAATACAGTTCACCATTTGGAGTTGTAATGGGAAGACTAACACTAACCCTCATATTACAGGCCTTTGGCCCCAAGCACGTCATTAGCATTTATTAATATTACAGTTTTAACAAAGACATTAGTCTATTGGAGTCACTGGTCTATGCAACTCTCAACCACAGTGGCTTCGTAATCCATACCGGCCAGAGAGACAGGCCTGAGGGCTGATGATCTTGTGCCCCTGAGACATAGGAGTGCAGACCGCACGAGGGAGAATGACAGTCGACATCTCATCCAGGCCATAACAGAACTCTGTGATGGACGTTTCTTCTCTGAAAGAACCACTGCCAGTCATGAGTAGAATCTCACCGCCTTTGGACCCATCCCACCCGATGTTGTGAACACAAGGGAAGGGAATTGACTGTGGTCAACATGCTGGATCCTTTCTTGATGGTTTCTGTTTTTTCTTGTTCATTCCTATTGTGTGCAGGTTCGAGGGACAATTCACGATGACATGCTGCCATGGGATCAAATATCATGATGTCGAAGAATGCCCTCTGCCCACTTGTTCAGAAACTTCGAGCACTGACATCTACTCTTGCGTCATTTGATGTGTTTGCTGTTCTGTGGGTGAAGTGCTCGCCGTCTAGAGGTAGCAGAGCTGGCTCAATCGTACCATCATGGCATATTTCCTGCAGCATTTTGGCAGTGAGGTCGCATACTTCATCTTGTCGGATGCAAAGCCTCCCTTCATGCAAGCCATTGCATGGTTTGCATTAATAGCAGTGCAACAGGTAGGTTCTCTATTGGCTACCTGTATCTCAAGGCTATGGCATCAATAAATTCTTGTTTATTGCAGTGGAAGCCTATTGCCTTGAGAGGCAGGGTTATCAGCCAGTTCAATGCCCCAAAATCCTGTGCAGTTTCAATTTCCTGCACTGAACTGGTGTTAAATGTTCGGTTATGCGCTGCAGCTGGTTCTTTTGCCTTGCTTCTAGCTCCTTACTTATCTGTGCTTTTATGTCTTTCTGCCTTTGGAGGTTGGTTTCTCTCGACTCAACGTGGGCACAAGGATTCGGTGAGCCTGAGTGAATTTCTGTGTTCGTAGTTTGTCACGGCTGCAGGATTTATAATGCCAAGGTCTCCTATCCTGGGTGGTAGTGCTAGAAGGTCCCTTTCTTCTGGTGTGGGGATATGGCCATTGGTCAGAGCTGGGAAGAATTAATCCTTATAGCATCCTTCAATGGTTGTAGCAGCAACTAGATGTCTTGTATCGTCCTCATCACGAAGGTCCACTTGTGGTTTACACCATACATAAATGCACTGTATGCTGCATGGGATTCTGTTTTTGTGTGGCTGGATAGTACATAAATTTCGTCTACCCTTGTCTTTACCTAATCATTCACATATTGCTCTTTGAATTCCTTAGTTTCAATCACAGCACCTACATGCCTCTGACCTTCCTTAGTCACTACCACATTTGTGCCTCTGAAGGCCTCCTGTGTATCTTGACAGTAAGCTGGTTTCACGATCAAGATAGACTTACTTGGATTAAGGCAGTAACCTATTTCATGACCATGGGATTATGCTAGGTCCCACCCTTTCCTTACATCCTCCACCCTCCCGGCACCTGCGAGGTCATCTGCATGGGCTACTTGTTTTACATTGTTGGCCTCATATTTGATATGTTGTTGCAGCACTGTCATAGCCAGGGCGTACATAGCCATGCCAACAGGGTCCCCCTGGATAGTTCCTTCTGTGGGCCTGGATTACACCGATATTGTGATTAGCTGTCTTACCCATAATGTAGAAGTCTGTTTTTTCTTTTTAGGCATTTTCCACATACTGGCAAATGCTGGGTATTGAACCTTGATGTCATGCAGCATTGCCTCTCAGTTGATGGAATTAAATGCATTTGAGGCATCAACTAATAATACTGCCTGACAGTCATCTTCCTCGTATATTTTCCTCAGGGGGTGAACTGCTACCTCACATCCTGTCTTGTGCCCTGCACATACTTGGAGGTTACCAACTGCCTGCTTCACATCATGTTTCAGCACCTCCATGATGTATTTTCTTATAATTCGTCTTAAGACCTCACCAACCCCGATGGGCCTACAACCAGGATTCTTGTTAAGGAGAATTAGTCTGCAAGCCGTCAGTGCTTTGATGTTGTTGCCCTGATGTGAAGCCAGCTTCCTCGCCAGTGATGTGACGGTGTTACACAGGTCTGTTGCTTCCTCCCCAAACTTGATGTTACTGAGGATTATCCATCAAGATTTTCATCTAGGCCTGACGGTCCTGCCCCTCCCTGTCTGTGGATTACCTTCCTCCACACCATGTCTCCAGTTATCCTGTCATATATGATAGGGTTGGGTGGAGTGTAGTTCCCATCAAGCTGCTGCTGCTACTACTACTACTACCACTACTACTACTATTACTGCTACTACTACTACTACTACTACTACTACTACTACCACCACCACCACCACTACAACAGCTGCTGATATTACTACAACTACTACTACTGTAACTACTACTATTGCCACTATTACTACTACTACTGTAACAAGTACTGATTTAACCAGCACTGGCTTGGTGACACTATACATTGGCCAGAGATTCGAATGCATAGGTTATGCTGCTTTCTACACTGGTAACTAAGTCAGTTATATCTTGTAGTGGCAGATGTGATGGAGGTTGTTTGTTTAAGGAAAGTTAGTGTTATTTTATCTGAATACAATATTGTTGTTGTAAAGCTGTCAGTTGGAGATATTAGTATTCTTCATGTTAACCCTTAACCGCCAGGGGTTCCTGGCCACCACACACTCCTCCCTACAGGGGATTTCCGAGATTTTGAAAAAAAAAAAATACCCTCAATTCAAACCCTAATATCTGCCATAACTATAACAGTTAGAGAATCAAGTGAAAGCTCATAAGAATCAACAACTCTTCGTCTTTCCAGTGATGGTATCCCGAGGTCTCTCGGCGGTCCCGTCGATGAGTAAGGATGAGCTGAGGACGAGTGGTTGTTCACGTTTTACCGGAAAGCTCCGACCACGAACCATTGGCCGTGGCGTTGGCCTCGGTGGGTAGCGTAGACAGCACTGACTGGAGTGGTGATTATAACACTGCCCATGCGTCCTTGGATGGAATGCAGATATTCCACTCATTTTCTATTTCTCCTTACTTACAGTTGTAAGAATGAGTCATCACCCTGTCCATGTGGCTCCCCCAAAGGTTTGTCATAAAAGACTTTGTAGTTACTTGTAGTGGAGTTATATATATATTAGACTTGTGGACGAGCGGTTGTTATATTTGAGTAGCTTCGTGAGTAGATAATCTTCTTTCCCATTTGTCATGTAGTGACAGGAGAGGTAAAGAATAGTATGGGACTATTTTTATTTGTCTTGGAAATATTAACAAGTCTCTCACACAGAGCGAAGTATAAAGTAGAGTCCCGCTAGGTATCTCTCTGTCTCGCCCTCTCTGTCTCTCTCTCAAGTTGCTAAGCCCTTCTCCCTGCGACCTGTCTGTTCTATCGCTAGCTTCCTTCTGACTTCTCTTTTCTAAATTCTGGTGAAACAGGAGACGTATCAAGTGTGTTCCTTGTGATTGGAAAGTTCTAGAAGCCTGTGTGTGAGTATGTGTGTATGTGTGTGTATCGTCACTAGGCACTGTTGTGTGCCTATAAAGCATTCCTTGAGTTAAGAGTGTGTAAGCATGTTTAGCATTGCTCAATTCTTGCAGACACAGTACCTTCTCATCATCTGACTCCCTGCTTCTATCTGTCTCTCTATCTATCTATTTATCTATCTATCTATTATGATTTGTAATTATAATATGGAGTCCTAATATATGCTCGGTCACGCGAAAATGTCGTACCATCGACAGTTAATAGTCATAACATATTATACATATTATATACACATTATAATGAACTTACAAGCTAATTAAGTGAAATATATAATATTGTAAAAGTAACATAATTGTATGAATATTGTATACATATAATATTCATAGTAAATAGCAATTATCCAGTAATATTACATTTTAAACAAGTTGTATACATTTTGTGAGATGTGTATGTATAACAGACATACGCATATAATTGTGCAATGGTAATACTGCTAGGTTATACATTACATATTGAGTTATTACTTTAGTAACGTCTAATATTTCACCTAACTTGTATGATGATACTGGTAATACAGAATTGTGCTATAGTTGTATGACTTATAATATTGTAGTAGCATTGTGGTAATACATAACTGTAATATTTTATGAATTGTTACAAAATATTGTGGTAATGCATAATTGTGTTGGCCTTATAATTGTAGTTACATTTTGTTGATGCAACTGTTACATAAGTGTCTTGGTCTTATAATTGTAGTTAAAGTTACATAAAAGTTACATCTTGTTAATGCAACTGTTAGTGTAACATAATGCAATCGTTTGCCGTTACATAATTGTTACATATCGTCTGTAGTTACATAATTGTAGTTAAAGTTACATAAAAGTTATATCTTGTTAATGCAACTGTTACATAAATGGTACATATTGTTTGTAGTTACATAATTGTAGTTAAAGTTACATAAAAGTTACATCTTGTTAATGCAACTGTTACATAATTGGCAAAGTGTAACATAATGCAATCGTTTGTCGTTACATAATTGTTACATATCGTTTGTAGTTACATAATTGTAGCAAGTGTAACATAATGCAATCGTTTGTCGTTACATAATTGTAATAATTGCAGTCCTGACATAATCCGGTCATGCTGCGGTCGATGATAGTGATGATGTGTCATGCCACTTGCTTGTGGAGACAACAATTTGCTTTTTTGTTTGTAGTTTATGTGGTTTTTTGGCATATGTAGTAACACTTACACTTATTTTCATTTGTTTGTTATGTGATCTTACTCTATTTCTCTCTTTTTTCTTTCTTACTTTTTCTTTCTTTTTTTTTTTGTATTGATTTTCTATAATTTGATTTTCTTCGCTTGTGTACGCTTTTTCTATGTTGTTCATGGTTGCATAATTACTGGCTAATTTCCTTGGGATACTTTTTTAAAGTTTAGTTTATATTGCACAGGTATTACTGAAAATTATATTATATAGTCCCATATTTTGTTACTTTATATAAAAAATATATATACACTATATACAGTATTAACTATATACACTGACTTGTTCTTCACTTGTACATATCGTGGCCAGTATATGTGTCAGCACTGTGTGGAAATCATTGTCTTCACGATTGTGTTGAAGATGTTCACTCTTGCTAACGTCATTTGTGTTGGCCATTTTTTTTTTCTCTAGTTTGCCTTGTAGCTTAATTTATATGTTTCCACTAGGTAGTTTTAATTAATAAATGTTTAATACAGTTCTTTTGATCGCTCACTGAGTAACTGTGATGGTATATTTTCTTTATTACTTTGTAGATATAATAATGTATAGCTGTATGTATGAAACACGTATTTTGTGTAGGTATAAATGGTAACACTCGTTGGTAGTAAATAAATGTTATAATAAATGAATGAATATATACAGTGTAGATATTTATTGTTGGTGATTATTTAGTGTTTGAATTATGCAGATAACTGAAGTAAGTATGTGTATTTAAGCTGTAACTATACAACACGTCTTATATGTTTGTGCAGAAGCTTATTGTCTATCACTGTGTATTGTATAAATGAAGTAACTATGTAACTCACTAATTTTTACCGTGGTGGGAATGGTGTTAGTGATGGTGCAGGTGGTGAGTTGACTGACGTGGCGTCTTTTCAGCAAGCACGCATGATGACGTCGACTTCCCACACTGGTAGCTGTGGTGAGTGAATGAGTAGTGATGAGTAACTTGAGTGAAGACGAGTGAGTAAGATGAGTTGTGAATATGGACTTGGTATTTGCTTCGTCGTCTTGACCTCTTGACTCCTGCGTCAGCGTCGGGGGTTGGGTGGATGTAGCAGAGAGAGGAGGGTGAGGTCTGGTGGTTATGAGTCATGTCTCACTCTTCGTTTGTTTGTTCCGTTTTTCTTCCGCGAGGTATTCGTGGTCCTTTTTTCTTGTGATTTACTCGTTGTAGGATGAAGACTGCCGCTACTTGTAGGTGCGTGTAGAAGATTATACAGACGACTCGTAGAGTTGTTACTTGTAGTTGATTGTAGATGGTTGTAGTTTGTTGGTTCGTCGTAGAAATTTCAAGATTGTTTGTATCAGTACTTTGTTAAACTACTGGCAAGACGTCGTGTGATCACTTCTACATCAGCATGATGATCGTGGAGACGGAGGGGGCTGGTTGGAGAGAATACTGTCAGGAGCTGGTTGTAAGTTGTTGGTTGTGAGAGGTATTTTTTTGTTTTCAATCTTGATATTTTGTAGGAATTCACTGTTGATTCGTAGACGAGGTTCGTATACGTTCGCTGCCACCAAATGTCATAAAAGACTTTGTAGTTACTTGTGGTGGAGTTATATATATATTAGACTTGTGGACGAGCGGTTGTTATACTTGAGTAGCTTCGTGAGTAGATAATCTTCTTTCCCATTTGTCATGTAGTGACAGGAGAGGTAAAGAATAGTATGGGACTATTTTTATTTGTCTTGGAAATATTAACAAGTCTCTCACACAGAGCGAAGTATAGAGTCCCACTAGCTATCTCTCTGTCTCGCTCTCTCTGTCTCTCTCTCAAGTTGCTAAGCCCTTCTCCCTGCGACCTGTCTGTTCTATCGCTAGCTTCCTTCTGACTTCTCTTTTCTAAATTCTGGTGAAACAGGAGATGTATCACGTGTGTTCCTTGTGACTGGAAAGTTCTAGAAGCCTGTGTGTGAGTATGTGTGTATGTGTGTGTATGGTCACTAGGTGCTGTCGTGTGCCTATAAAGCATTCCTTGAGTTAAGAGTGTGTAAGCATGTTTAGCATTGCTCGATTCTTGCAGACACAGTACCTTCTCATCATCTGACTCCCTGCTTCTATCTGTCTCTCTATCTATCTATTTATTTATCTATCTATTATGATTTGTAATTATAATATGGAGTCCTAATAGGTTTACTGCCCGTTCCATCATGCCACTATGCCCCATATGTGTGGGAAAGGAAATATCTTTTCATTTTTTTGTACTCAAATCTTTCGTAAATAATAATATATTCCCTTTACGAACACACTTAGAGTTGCACTTTACACTACTTTTACAGGTAATTACACTTTGACGAGTAAATGCTGTTACCAGTATCCAATAAACAGTATCAATTTCTGTATTTCACTTGTAGAAATAATTATAAAACAAGTATCGTAGCACATACTATAAATCACTTATATGCACTTGTACAACTTATTATAAAAGACTTGTATCGTAGCTCTTACTATGAATCACTTATAATATCACACATTTCACTCATTTATGAAAATACACAAAATTGTGTATTCCTGTGCACTACTTACACTTCCCACACACCTGCTCATTAATCACGCTTGGAGTGTTACTCTGAGAAACATGTAGGGCATACAGGGACCTTGCACCCTGCACAATTGTATGAGGTCTCTTTTCGTGCTGGGGGACTGCGTTTGGTTGTGGAACAGTTATGGCATCGCCTGTATGCCAGACATCCTGCTGTGATTCTGTCAGTCTCCACCAGCTTGTGCCACCAGAAATATTCAGCACAGCTGAGCCTGTTCACTGGAGCTGCTATCCCCCACCTAGCACCTGTCACCTGAAGAACTGGATATTGCTCAAGGAGTTCATGTGCCAGCTCTCTCTCAAACTCTCATAGAGAGAGAGGTTTCCTGACAAGCTCCTTGTTCAGTATGAAGCTGTTCAGGATGGCGATATCAAGAAGGTGTAAGAACATCTTGTACCTCCTGCAGGACTTATGCAGGCAATCAGCCTCACCAATTTGCATGTCCAATTTATCAACCAGCCGCATGTTGATGTTGTAATCGTTAAATGCATCTGGCATTATCACAGGTTCCACGATCCTATAGTCTGTTTTCCCAGTTTCTTCCAACACACCCTTATGAACTGTAGACAACATGTTAACCTGTCTCTTGTCATGCCAGAAAACATGTTCCCACATTTCTTAGTCAGAAGAGCTCCTTTCTCAGTATTTGCCGGAAATACTGGGAATTTCTTTCCGTTGGCCATAACAGTTCCACAGGACCCAGTACCATGGTCAAGGAAATTCTTGTTCAACACCGGGGCTGTGGAATAATTGTCGGTATAAAGGATGTGGTGCCTGTTCAAATACCTTTCCATCAGCACTTTCACTACTGATGCAGAGAATTTCTGTATTGCACTTGTAGAAATCGCTAGTATATCAAATGTTGCCAAATATACTATCACATCTAGCACATATCCAGTTTTACATTCACAAAGCCCAAAGAATTTGAGGCCAAATCTGTGACGTTTTGACGGCTTTTACTGAATAAATGGCAGCCTGCCCCTGAATAACAGCAGCAACTTGTCAATAACCACTTTCCGGATTTTTTTTTTTTCTTAATGTGAGGAAGAAGGAACCAAAGGCAACGAGCCTGCAAAACTATTCCTTCCAAGAGAAAAACAAAATATAAGAGAGAGCCAAATTCAAGATCCAATCATTTCCAGATGCCTGGACACACTGCGTTCGAAAAATTGGAGATCATAGGAAGTAGGAAATACAGACAGAGGGAGACAGTTCCAGTCTTGACCTGTTGCATAAATGAAGGACTGGGAGTAACGGTTTACTCTTGCATTAGAGAGTTGGACAGAAAAGGGATGAGAGTTTGCTGCTGGACGGGTGCCACGCGCCTGTCGTAGGGGTGGAGGAATGCATCCAGACAGTTCAGAGGAGCAGTGACCATTGAAGTAGCGATAGAAAAGAGATAAAGATGCAACAGTGCGGTGAAGAGACAAAGGATGAAGGGAGTCAGTAAGAGGAGGAGAGTTAATGACGTGAAAAGCCTTTGACTCCACCCTATTAAGAAGAGCTGTATGTGGGGAGCCTCCCCACACATGAGCTGTACTATACACAGGGTCGGATAAAACCCCTGTATAGAGTCAACAATTGTGAAGGGGTAAAGAAGGAATGGAGTCGGCTTAGCACACCCAATCTCTTGGAAGCAGATTTTACAAAAGATGTAATATGATCTTTCCAAGACAAGTCTCGAGTAAATGAAACCCCAAGCATGTTCAAGGATGATGCAGGATTAAGCTGAATATTATCAAACATTAGTGGGTATACCTGTGGAAGATTTTGTCGGGTTGATAGGTGCAAAAACTGAGTCTTTGATGCATGAAAAACAACAAGATTATTTTTACCCCAGTTAGAGATATAAGCCAAGTCAGACATTAGGTGTACCATAGCCTCATCCCTTGTTTGTTGTAGTAACTGCTGAGATGGATGTTGCGGGAATCGAATGGAAAGGTGAAGGGTGGAGTCATCAGCGTATGAGTGGATAGGGATAGATGTACAGCTTAGAAGGTCATTGATGAATAAAAGGAAGAGAGTTGGTGATAGAACAGAGCCCTGAGGAACACCACTGTTAATAGATCTAGGAGAAGAACGATGGCCGTCTACAACAGCGGCTATAGAACGACCAGAAAGGAAGCTAGAGATGAAGGCACAGATAGAAGGATAGAAACCGTAAGAGGGCAGTTTGGAAATTAAGGATTTATGCCAGACTCGATCGAAAGCCTTAGAGATGTCAAGTGCAATGGCAAAGCTTTCGCCTAAGTCCCGAAAGGAGGATGACCAGGAGTCTGAAAGGTAGGTGAGAAGATCGCCGGTGGAACGTCCCTGACGGAAACCATACTGATGATCAGAATGAAGGTTGTGATAAGAAAGATGCTTTAAAATTTTTCTATTACGAACAAACTCAAAAACTTTTGAGACACAGGATGTTAAAGCAATTGGACGATAGTTAGAGGGTTGGGAATGGTCACCCTTCTTTGGGACTGGCTGAATGAGAGCAAACTTCCAGCAAGAAGGAAAGGTACAAGTTGACAGACAAAGGCGAAAGAGTTTGCCTAGGCAGGGTATAAGCACAGAAGCACAGTTCTTGAGAACAACAGGAGGGACTTCATCAGGCCATATGCCTTATTAGTACTGAGGCCTGTAACAGCAGAAAATACATCAGCTGAAGAAATTTTAATGTCAGCCATGAAGAAGTCAGAGGGGGGAAGTGATGGAGGAACAGCACCGGAATCGCCTAAGGTGGAATTGGAGGAGAAAGTCTGAGCGAAGAGATCTGCTTTATCAGTAGAAGAAATAGCTACAGAGCCATCAGAGTAGAAAAGAGGAGGGAAGGATGATGAGGTAAAGTTGTTAGAAAGGTTTTTGGCAAGGTGCCAGAAGGAGCGAGAAGAATTCTAGTTAGAGAGTTGAGAGCACTTAGTATATACAGATGAAATTATTTTTAACAGAGCGAAGAACAGACTTAGCACGATTCCGGGCAGAAACGTATAAAAGATGTGATTCAGGGGTGGGTTGGCTCTGGTACCTTTTATAGGCCCTCTCCTTGTTGTGGACAGCATTAGAACAAGCGTGATTAAACCAAGGCTTTCGTGCATTAGTCAAAGGATATGAGAAAGGAATGTATGCTTCCATGCCCGAAAGAATAACCTCTGTAATGCGCAAGGCACACCCAGATGGCTCCCGGCCATGGAAGCAATAATCATTCCAGGGAAAATTAAAGAAGTACTGCCTGAGGGCCTCCCAGTCCGCAGCTCCAAAGTGCCACAGACGACGTTTCTTTGGAGGGTCCGCAGGCCATACTGGAGCGATAGGACAGGTTAAGGTGATAACGTTGTGATCGGAATGGACGGAAACCCTGGAAAATGACTCCTTGAGCATGGTAAGGATTAGTCTTATTTTCCTTAACCTGTCGTTTGGTGCAGGCCCGTAATTTCGATTGAAGTGTAGGAACCTCAGGATGGCCAGGTACCTATCACAGGCCATGTACTTGCTGAAGACAGGTGTGCCAACGAGTTCATCCACCGACCAATAGTCATGGAGCACGTTTTCTAATGTGCACCTTCAACGTGGTCATGGCGAGCCATACAAACATCTCCCCCACCTAAACAGGTATCTAATCATGCATATGCGTGCTCTCGCTGGCAGCCACATCCAGCCAATGGATGCTCATGGCCTGGTGAATTTTTATTTCATCCTCCAGGTATTGCATTATTGCAGTCATGAAAATTGCTTTGAAGAGACCGCTAATGTAGTGCTACACATTTGATATTCATATATGTGTTTAGTAGTACTGTAATTTTAAGTTAGATAGGGTGTAACCTGAATATTAGTTTATAAGTTCCTACCCTAAGTAGTAATTCATATATTAATAATTACTGCAGGGCTAACTCTATTTTTATATGTATGTATCTCTGTATCTATGCAGTGGGTGATGTAATTGTGGATGTTGAGCTATGGGAATTCCGTCTCGTGGAGTAACGAATAACATGCGCGCAGCTCTTCCCCTTGTTTGTGCGTCGTTGCCGGGCGCCGAGTTTAAACCTTAAACAGAGTAATGATGAATATACAATTCTTTCCGTAACCTAGTTGTGAAATGTTTGCTAATGAACCTGCTAGAACACAAGTATGTAAGATTAGCAGTCCAAAAGGCCTAAATAATGTCATTTGTGAGGATTTAAAGTCCCGTTTATCTTGGCCGTCACTAGATGGCATAAGCTGCTCTCAGATTCAAATTGAGATAGTGATAGAATCAGTATCTAAATTAAGTAAGGAATAAATCCCAAATTTTCCCCAATTCAATCAAAAGTCCTGGCGTCATGGGTACACTGCTAAATAAATTGGAAAGAGAATTGAAACCCACCATATTTCAAAAACACCACCTCATTTGACTTGAGCAGTGGCGTCGCTAGCTTGCCCGGTGAGTCACTCGAGCCCCTGTCATCGTATCTAATGGACGTTCGTTTAGGTGAGTAGTCCACATTTCTTCTTCCTCCCCCTCTTTTTCTTTGTTTAATCCCTACTTATTATGGACTATATGAAGTAATATTGTTGAAAGTTTAATGTAGTCACTCGAGCCCCAGTCATCGTATCTAATGGACGTTCGTTTAGTCCCCCAGACACCGGCGACGTCCATGTGAGCACGACGTTATTCCCATAGTATTGCCCGTAGACTTTTACACTTACACTTACACTACCCACGAGTTATTTTACAAACCGAAAGTAGTTGATGTGTTATTAATGATCCTATCAAGTGAACTTCTTTTTTGTAGATAAGGAACAGAAATATAAAAGTGATATGTTCTGTAACGGAAAGGAAAAATTCAAATTCATTAACTGTTCTTTTTCTTTAAAATTAGTTTATTAGAAAAAAAAATAATCAGGAGCGTGGAAGGGAACTTACTGATGGTGAGCAATAATGTGATATTTGAGTTGTACCTCGAGGCTAAACAAGCCCGAGTGATTGGGTGTTCTTGGTGATTATATTTCTTTTTTTAAATTATTCCTCGAGGCTAGACAAGCCCGAGAGATTATGTATTTCTAGTGACTATATAACATTGTTAATGATGAACTGAAAATAATACTGACTTGGTGTGGGAATCGAGAAAATTACACGAGCAGAATATATTATATGGGTGAAAGATGAACACAAATAATCATTCTTATTGATTCGAGGCTATGCCAGCCCGAACAGACAATTCATACCCGTAAAAATGTCCCTGTCTTGAGGCTATTGTTGAGCCCAAGAGTAACTGCCAAAAAGAAAGTAGAGTACAACAACTCCATACCTCGCGTGTATCAAATTGTTTCGTCTGGTAATAATGTTAGAGGAATGATCACCCAAAAACCTTGGTAACATATACAATCTTCTCTCATACTAAAAAGGGTCATGTGATTAGGAAAAAAGAAATGTTTTTTTGTGGAAATTAACAAAATTATTAAAGTAGAGTAAAATATATATTATTTTATCTTTATTAGTAGACCTAATCAAGGAAATTATGTTCTCAAGCCAAATTCACTCCCCTTCCAATTCAAGATTCCTTTGCTGAGGGAACGACAACCACCTGTGGTACCGACTAAATCTAAGCTCGGCCAAAAACTATAAACGCTACCACAATATTTTAAATATTTACTATAAACTGTTATACTAAGTCGAGTACCACTTGTATATCCATGGATGAGTTCATCAGTACCCACAACAGGTAAGAATATAAATATCACTATCATTACACTGGTGAATAGCGGTGGGATAATATTTTCATCATTACACTGGTGTCAGCCAGT
Source organism: Coenobita brevimanus (assembly GCF_032717465.1). Taxonomy (NCBI): domain Eukaryota; kingdom Metazoa; phylum Arthropoda; class Malacostraca; order Decapoda; family Coenobitidae; genus Coenobita; species Coenobita brevimanus. Next base: position 33,068,345 of record NC_136993.1, read on the forward strand.
GGCATAAAAATTCTTACCATTACACTAATAGTCCAGGGCCAGCGGGGAAGTTCATCCTCATGCACACCTCCACCCCCCTCATCCAGTGCCAGCACAGACGGCTCAAAACCAGCATCATTCTCCCACACAAATGTGTCAACTCTACCCACACAGAGTAGAGCCGGCTGTCTGACAGTTCCTGGATGTTTCTTTTGCGCTTGTGCCTACCCACGTGCATGCCCACAGGCAGGGGGTGGTGGGGGAGAGGGAGAGGTGTAGGAGGTGGGGGAGAAAATGGGTGGTGACTCACCTGATGCAGAACTTTCCTGGGGAGACGCTCAATGCTGCGTATCTCCACGTGGGGCCGGTGTGGGAAATAACACTCCCAGAGGGCCTGGTTGTGGAGATTCAGCCCTTGAGGTGGTTGGCTGAGGTGTTTGGGGGCGCTGGAGGACGATACGTTGGTGAGCAGGCAGCAAGAGTGTTGGGAAATGGCTCTGGGGCGTTTATTCCACAGGTGACCTCCAGGTTCACAGCCACTTTCCCGATGTCCTGGGTCATCTATCGCCTCCTCTTTGCTGAAATTGTCACTCTTGTAGGCTCTCCCTTCCTGCTGGAGAAGTCGGAGAACCTTCTCTGTCGTCAGAGAAGGAGTAGGGGTTGGAGGGCGAGAGAGTTTGCTCTTCACATGGTAGGTCTTCCTCTTCTCCGAGGATGTACTCTCACTGAGTGTACGAGAGGATACAGTGGCGTCAAGGGCATGTCCAATGGCACTATCACTTAGCCGTTTCCCTAGCACTAAAGGCTGATCTTTCAGGGGGTCAATGAGGCGGTCAGCCTTTCACATGGTGGAAGGGAATTGGACGATGACGAGGAAGAAGACATGGCTCCTCACGCTACCACTGCTGAGTACAGATTGAACCACGCAACCGCGGGATACCTGGGGGTCCTACCTACCCAGTAGGTATGATGGGAAATGGTCCCCACTCAAACAGTGGCAGGAAGGTGAGTGCGGTAAATCAAGTCAAGCAGCGGTGCTCCACACCCTGAATGCTGATGTCCATACATGTCTGCTGGTGATTAAGAGTTAATGTCTGTATTAAAAGTGGCAAGTGGAAGAAGACAACATTACAGCTATACTTCGAAAATCTTAGCAAACGAGTATATTTTAACCAGTTTTAGATTTGACTGTATTTACTTTTTAGGTGATTTTAATGCGGTCCTCTCCAGTGGTGCAGCATGGAGAAACCTTAACAACTTTATGGTGGAAAACAAATTTAACTTGCTTTGATGTTTATATGATGGACATTAATACTGTCACTTATTGCATTTAATCGTGCTTATACTAAGTGGTTTGACCATATAATTGCTACTGATAATAACTCCTCTAAAATAGCATATATTAATGTACTGCACAACATGATTGGTTCAGATTATTTACATGTTGTAGTACAAATTCCAATAAAGAATTCTAATTATTCCACACATTTTACCGCGGAGCACAAAGAGCAGAACTTTCAGTAATGAGTGACAATCCGAAGACTGATGAAACAAAATCAATAATGACTGAAACAGACAGTTATTGGAAATATAATATGAATGCATTTAAATGTAATATACTTAATGCCATAACAAAAACCATCCCTATGATATAGAGCTGGGTTATAAAAAGATTACAGTGATCTTCACTTTGATTTGGCGGACAACAAGTAAAGACAAATAAGTATAAATTTATTCATGGACAGTATCATCATGTTAAAAATTTCTATAATTCTTACAGAAAGAATGATATTTTTTGGCCAGAATATGGTAAACAAAGAAACTGAAGATTTTAGAAAAATGCAGGAGTAGAAAAGTTTTTAAATGGGAATTGTCTACTAGCTAGGGAAAAGAGATTAATGAAAGGTCTAGATCAGTTCAAGTAAAATTTTGTAACGAAGATGTGAATAGTTTCTGGAAAGAGATTAAGAAACAAAGCAATAAAATTAAATCTTCCAGAGTTATTGATGGGACATAAAAGAAGTAATTGATATCTTTAATAGGTAATTTTAAGGAACTAAGGCTTTGGTGACAGATGAAAAAAGAGTTGATTGATAGATTTAAAGTTGTATGGCCAGTGCAAAGAAATTGTCACATAATACTATCGTTGTTCAGAGTAAAGAAAAAGTTAATAAAAATGTTGAACAATGCAATGAGACATGAGGATCTTCATTCACTTCTCTTAGAACATTGCACATATGATTTTTTTAGAGAAAACTGTAGATTTTTAAAAACTGTTGTTTTAATCACATTCCAGTAGTATGATTAACAACTAACAATATAAAAATAATTACAGATTATATAAGCAGTGTAACGGACTCTTCTGATTACAGACTTGTTATGGTTTCTTCATGTCTTTTAATGATTTTAGAGTTACATATTGTAGATATTTTAGAGGAAAAAGTTAATTTTAATTGCAATCAGTTTGGTTTTAGCATGGAGATGTCCACTAGTGATGACTGTTTTATTTTTTGGGAAACTGTCAGACCTCACCTTAAGTATAATAAAAGAGTATTATGCACTTTTATGGATTTGTTAAAAGTTTTTGTTGATGTAAACAGTTTTACATTTGCGAATATTCTATTGGACAGATAACTCCCTCTTGACCATATTACACTTATAATGCACTGTCCTAGAAATCAACATGCAAAAATTCAGTGGAATGGATATAAGAGTGACTATTATGTTATAAATAAATAAGTTGGACAGGGGCGGAACTCTTTGTCCTCTGCCATTTAAACTATACATTGATCATGTCCTGAAAAAGACGTCAGACATGAAATCGATGCTGTTATAGCTTTGTGAGACTTTGCACTTTATGGGCAACTTATAAGGCCATTTTTATTTTAATAATTAAAAAATTCGAAGAATAAATGCATTTACGTGATTTGATAAAAAGTAAAAAAAAAAAAGGTGTTCGAGGCATCTAGGCGTTCAACACACAGTACCCACTCTATAGATCAGTATGCGGTGTTCAACATTACATTGTAAATAATTAGACCACTAATTTTAATTTGTCGGACAAAACAGACACCGAATTTAGACTGAATTCTTTTTATACAAAAATCAGCTTTGTTTTTAGGAAATTTAAAGATAACAACAAAACGTTGTTGTTATTGTTTGAAGCATACTGTGTGCCGGAATGTGGACTACCTGTCTGGGATATTAAAGAAACCCAAATTCTCAGATGTCTCAAATTTGAGATACCATATTTCAACTGATTAAAAAGTATTTTTGGTGCTCCCTGTTTTGTGAGTGGTCATGATGTTGTAGTGTTGTCAGCTCAGCTACTTTTAAAACATCATCTTTTATATTTTCAAACAAGGTACTTAAAAGCCTTAAAGTTGTACTTAAAAGCCTTAAAGAAGAAAAACAATATTCAGGCTAGGTGTTACTATGATAACCTTTGGCCCCAAGTCAACACAACTAGGCAACCCATTTGAAAACATTTATAGTATTGACCTGTATGGCAATGATATAGATGTATTAAAATACAGAATCTTGTGGGTTTAAAACCATGAAAAACGAAGAGGTGTAGTGTACTGTACATATTTCATGAAACGTCATAGTAGGTGATGATGTATATGATACTGCTTATTTGTTATTGCTTTTATTTATTTATTGTTTCCTGGTGCTACTATCCATAAGACGATAGAAAGGTTTTGATGATAATATTTTTGGTAATTTTTTATATATGTGTAGGTAAATGTATGTACAGTATATATTTTTTTTCAGTTTTCTAGTTTTATATCAGTACTTTGTAATTACGTTAGTAATGCATATATTTTTTTTTCAGTTTTCTAGTTTTATATCTGTACTTTGTAATTACGTTAGTAATGCATTTTAATTGGTTAATTTAACTTTGTACATATATAGTAACGACTAATTGTTCATATCCAGTGCTTACAAAATATATATATTAACCATAGAACACTCAGAGAGCGCATACTTCCACCAATGCCATTGCCGATAAAAAGGATCCGAATCCAGATCCGTGGAGATGCTGTGTGGAATACATATTGTAGGATCTGGATCCACCCTCCATCTTAATAAAATGTTCCTTGACCCATTGCCCACTCTTCCATGATTTTTTTCTTGATTTATTGAGAAGTTTTGGAGATACTGTGTTAGATACATATGATCCTGATCCGGATGCGCCCCAAAATTTAACCATTATTTTTCTTGGCCCATGGACCCCCATCCACAAACTTTCATTGTAATTCATCGAGAACATTTGGAGATACCGTGTGGACAAACAGACAGCCATAAATGAGTACATAACCTCCTTGAACTTCTTCTGTGGAGGTAATGATTGTATACAGGTATATATGTATTTGTATAAATGTGAAATGAAATTAATTATACTGAACAAAATTGAATTGAACCACTGCTGCTACTATAACCACCATTACTACAACCATTGCTGCTACTACTTAAATGACCTTATTGATGCTCATGATGAACTTTGTGAAGCAGGTCTCAAAGAGAAATTCGTGAGTGATAATGCAATGACTCCCGTAGGGCTACAGATATTCACACCCATCCTGACTACATTATCAGAAGATATTGCTAAGATTAATGAAGTACTTCCTAAAATAGTAGACATTAAAAGTGAAGTCAGTAATACTGCAGACTCAGTAAGGAAATAGAGATAGAAGTCAGTGACCTTAAGATGAAATTTTGTAAAGCCATAATGGGGTTAGCATCAAAGGATGTAACCTTAAATGAACTTGAATATATGGGAGACATGAGAATTTGTCAGACCCCTTCAGAGTTAAGTGTAATAGTGATTGATGAAAACCCTAATAAAAATCGTCATAATTATACCAAAGCAGCAACAACTCCAGCAGTTGCTGCCAAACAAGTGCGGTATGACAACTCAGCCCCACTGGGGCTTGACAGAAACTACAGGAGTGATGGAAAATCCGGACCCAAACATCGTGCAGTAGGGCGTAGTGCATCTTCTGCTGGTGCTGATGATACCGTGGTATGTAACAGCCCTGCCTTGGGGAGCAGTGGTGTGACCCATGATGATTATGTTGGTGTGGGTGCTGCGCTAGACCACCAGGGTGCTGGGTGTGAGGGTGGTGCTGGTGGCGTCACTGGTCATTCGCGGGTGCGGGTCACTGATGTTACCACAGGGGTCGTAGGCAGGGGATACCATCGTCCTGCTCACACATCACCCACGACTCGCTCACCAAGTCATCAGTACAAAAAACAAAATAATGACTGGATACTGGTTGGTGCAAAGAGCAAGAGAGACAAAGAAAATTCACAGATAAAGAAAAAAAATGCATTTTAGAGGCATGACAGGTATCAGGAAGGTTGAAGGTGGCACATTCAAGGCAGCTATGAGGTTTGTAGATGTTTTTCTGTGTTGTATTGATAAGGACACAAATATAGGGGATAAACAAGACTATAAAGACACATTTGATGTTCAGGTAAATTCAGTTGAGGAAATAGAAATAAAATCACAGAAGTTCAGTGCATTCAAGATTAATGTTAAATTATCTGAGAGAGAAAAATTGTTCCAATCCAATACTTGGCCTGAAGATGTTATAATTGATAACTACTACCAAAGGGCTCAAAGAACTAGCGATATCCCTGCATCCACATAATATGTCAGAGCTATTTCATAAGTTTTAGATATAAAAATATGTATCTCTCTTTTTTAAAATAAGTTTTTATTTTTTTACTTATTCATTCTATCAGTAGGCTATATTTTTTTATGTTGTCATCAATTCTTTTTTATTTACCATTGTAACTATTTTTAGTTCAGAATATTTTATCTCTGTTGTCACCATATTTTTCCATTCTTATATTTTTTCTCATTTATTTTTTTATACGTGTATATTTGGACCCTGTATTTCTTCTTAGTACTTTCTTTTTCATTTTTTTTTTTTTTTACAGTATCATCTCATCAGTCTGTTTATATTTGGTTTATACCGGTATTCTCGCACCATGGTGATGTTATCTGTGGATCCGTTCAATTGCTGATCTTTGGTAAAGAACATCAAAGTGATAAGAGGATTGACTGAAATGATTTTTGACTTAGGCCTAGTTCTTTTGCATCACACATTCATATTAGAGGAACAGTTATGGAAGCTGGATTATGTATATGAAAACTATGAAAGTGAGGGAATTCCTGCTGTGTTCTCAGGGAGGGCAAGAGTTGCCATGGTGGGCCGCCCTTAGAGAGGATTGGATGTTTTATATGTAAACGGATCTAATTTTAGAATAACCCAAACATTTTTACATGAAAGATTTATTGTTTTTAACAAAAAATTTAACTTAATATTCTTTTAGTTAACATGTACCTGAAAAGTGATATATGGGAAGTGGCCGCTCTTGAGCAATTATCTGTGGACACCTTCGGAACTGGAGGCCATATGAACAGAACGTCAATATGATACTATATATTTTGTGGAAGATTTTAATGACGATCCTCATTCGGGAGGAGCTTGGTGTACTTTAACATATTTTATGAAAGCAAATGTTCTAACATGCTTTGATGTTAACATGCTAAATATCGATACATTTACATTTGTTGGTTATGGTAACTCTGTGTATAGATGGCTGGAGCATGTTATTGGAAGACAGTATGGCAAGATTAATGTGGAAAGTATTCTAGTGCTCGAAAACATAATGGCTCAGACCATTTACCATTATGTTTTGACCTAGTATGCTATAATATAAAACATCCAACAGTCACTGCAGAAAGTAGCTGATCAGAGGAAATGGAACATAACAGCTCAAAGTTTATTTGCATGAGACAAATTAAATAAATATGAACTGCTAAGTATATCTCTTCGGGTAGATGAGAAATTACGTAATTTTTGTAAAAATGCAATGTACCACTGTAGCAATATTGGATGTAGAAACAAAGATCATGTTCATAATATTGATAAATTATACGAGTTGATATGTACCACCATTTCGGTTGACAGAAAATTACAAGCAAGAAAGAGTTAAATTAAACAAATATAAAATTATTCCAAGAAGGAATCGCCGGGTAAAGCATATGGACTATGTGGCCAGAGAGTGTTTTTTGCGTTGGGTTGGATCATGTAAAGTACATGGTACAGATGAACATAATGATATGGTACAGTTGTAAAGGGAATTCGAGAATGCTTTGAAAGCTTGCAGGTTGGATGAACACAAAAGGGTATGTAACTCAAAGAGAACTTTAGAAATCGTGATAAAAGACAGTTTTGAGCAGAAGTGGAGCGTGGTAGAGATAAAAGCAAAAGATGGAAAAGACAGCACTTATGATATTCGGTAATTGAATTGTTTACAACTAAGTATTTACTGTCTCAGCCAGAGCAAGAGAATGAGTGCAGGTTCGAATTCTTGAACTGCTTCAGAGATGCGTGGCATGGCGGTGCAAGGATGTATACAACAGTCCTCCCTGTGACTCGAGGAAAATGGGGTGGGGCATGACGGTGTTCATTCTGTTTTTTTTTTTTTTGAAAATTGCATCTGAAGATCTTCTACAAAACTTGTTTCGTTTATTTAACACATGCTTATCACATTGCTATGTACCACCTGAATTACTGAAAGGTAACATTATGCGAATACATAACAACAACAATAAAAGTAATAGTGACTCTAGGAATTACAGGCCGATTATGCAGTCATCATGCTTATTAAAACTGTTAGAGATCCTTATTTTGGATATATCAGAAGAAAAAATGAAGCTAAATGTTTGACAGTTTGGATTCCGAAAGGACATATCCACGACTGATATATGTTTCATAGTAAAGGATATTATTCATACATATACAGCTACCAGAAGAGAGGGTATTCTAACATTTGTTGACCATTAAAAGCATTCTATCGAGTCAACCATGTTATCCTGGGTAAAAACCTTATAGATCAGAGAATCCCGTTGGTTCTCATCTTTCTCATAATACATTAACTTTGCAATCAGATGGCTAACATTAAGTGGCAAGGAGGCCAGGGCCAGTACGTTTGCGTGCAACACAGTGTGAGACAGGGAGGTGTCTTGTCTTGGTTTTTAAGTTCTACATTGATTCTGTCTTATTCGACATTAGTAGCTGCTATTTAGGTATAGTTAAAGTAAATATTTTAGCATATGCTGATGACATGGTATTTCTTTTGGATTCAGTTGCAAATATGAATAAATTATTTGCAAGGTTTTGCTATGATATAGATGCACTAAAGCTGAAAAATAATAAGGATAAAACAAAGTGCATGTTTTTAGGAAAAAACCCTTACCAGCACTGTATTCAGTATAATTATTTTTAAGCATTATATTTCCCATACCACGTTGAGTACACCGCTTCCCGTCCGATCAGCGAAGTTAAGCAACGTTGGATCTAGTTAGTACTTGGATGGGTGACCGCCTGGGAACACCAGATGCTGTTGGCATAACGTTCTCCCTACGTGTCAAGTGGGGTTGGTGGAGGATTAGTGTCCCTCCCTGTAAAACAATTATCTCTAAGCCCTTGGCCACCCCGTTTAGGATACATGGCGTCTGGCAATGAATGAATAATTGAAAATCTTTCTAAATACTAAGTATTCTTTTACATCAATCTCTCTATCTCTCTATCTATATCTATCTATCTGTCTATATATATATATATATATATATATATATATATATATATATATATATATATATATATTCTGTTCTATATACCTAGGTTGCTTCCCCCAAGGAAAGGGAGGTAGCCGAGACAGGACGACACACTCCCCATTTACTTATCCATTCAAACACATTCATTCGCATCTTAGCCTCAAAGGGGAGAACAGACAGATCCTCACCGCACCACACCGCACAAGGATCAACTGCGCAATGCAATCAGTGACATCCACAGCAGGGCCCGACAGCAGAACTGGTTTACCCCTGCCACCTCATAACAGACCCATCCCTTTACCCGCACCTGACCTGTCTAGCTGATCAGACCAAATGCGGGAGAATATCCCCTCAGGGCTGCGTCATCACTTATTCATTCACAATTTCTCTCCATTTATTTCTGTCATGCACAGCCACTCTTCCATGCTCAACAGACATCCCTCTCGCATCCAGCGCTCTCTTCACACTGTCCATCCATCCTATTCGTGGTCTTCCTCTCAGCCTTACACCTCTCACATCAGATCTAGTTTTCTTTCTTACCAATCACTCATTATCCATTCTCTCCATATGCCCAAACCATCGCAACACCGTCTGGTCAACTCTACCAACCATCTCCCGAACAACTCCAGTTCTCCTTCGCACTTCATCATTTCGCACTCGATCCATACACGTCACTTCACATATACTCCTCAGACACCTCATCTCCATTACATTCAAACTTTTCCTCTCTGCTACACCCATATTCCATGTTTCAGCCCCATATAACGCAGTCGGTAACACAACATTCTCATACAGCCTTCTCTTTAATCCATTCTAAGCGAACGGCGTCCAAACACTTTTTTCATTCCTCCCAGCACCTTTCCTACATCATTTTCTCTAAACTTCACTTCTGCATCTATTCTTCCATCCACAGCAACATGTGACCCTAGATATTTAAAACACTCTACCTCCTCAATCAACTCGCCATTCAAAACTATATTCATCCCCCTACCATCTACCAACCTCGTACACTTCATCACTTACTCTTATTCACATTTACTTTCAATTTCCTCCTTTCACACACCCTTCCAAACTCCTCTACCAACTGTCTCAATCTCTCCTCAGAATCAGCCACCAGTGCAGTATAATCTGCAAACAGCAGCTGCTTCAGATTCCTCTCTCCACCATCAACATTCACCAGACTCAGACCTTCACCTAAAACTCTTGCATTCACCTCCCTTACAACACCATCCATGTAAATATTAAACAACCAAGGCGACATCACACATCCCTGTCGCAGCCCCACTCTCACGGGAAACCAATCACTCACAACATTTCCCACTTTTACACACGCTCTACTATTTACAATAAAACTTTTCACCCCTTTTAGTAACCTACCATCAAGTCCATACAATCTTAAAACTGTCCAGAAAGCCTCCCTGTCAATTCTATCATACGCTTTCTCTAAATCCATAAATGCCCAAAACACATCCTTGCCTTTCGCTAAATACTTTTCACACACTTGTCTCACTGCAAACACCTGATCCACACATCCCCTCCCTCTCCTAAAGCCACACTGCTCCTCACCAATCACTCCCTCTGTACCCTCTCTAACTCTCATAATTAACACTCTACCATATACCTTACCTATAACACTCAACAGACTTATACCCCTAAAGCTAGTACATTCATACTTATCACCCTTGCCTTTATACAGCGGGACCACGCAAGCACTTGCCTAGTCAATTGGCACCATACCTTTCACAAAGCACACATTCAACAGTCTTACTAACCAGCCAACAATAATCACTCCACCACCCTTCAGGCATTCCACAGCACACCCATCCATACCTGCAGCTTTCCCTGTTTTCATCTCCTTTACTGCCTTCTCCACTTCAACCTTTGTGATCAAAGAATCATTCAACTCTCCCAACACATTTATTCCTTGCACCCTTCCATCCACCACAGTCTCAGCCACCCTTTCCTCCTCTACATTTAACAATCATTCAAAATACTCTGCCCATCTCTTCCTTACTGCATCCATCTCAATTAACATCCTTCCACCCAATGCTTTTACTCGTTCTTCCTTCCCAGACTCTCCCTTTCGCACCGTTTTCACCTCCTTCCAAAACATTTTCTTATTCTCTTGAAAATTCTCTGTCAGCCGCCTACCCCACTAAGCCGTGGCTTAGTGAGTTAGAGCGCTCTGCTCTGATCGAAGGGTCAGAGGATCGAATCCACCCAAGGATCATTGGTAGACATCAGGAAGGGCATCCGGTCATAAAATGCTACACACTCCAATCCAAAGTCCTCTACCCAGGGGCAACGCCTTAGCCCTTTGAGGATACCAGACGTAAAACCAAAATACATATATATATATATATATATAGAGAGAGAGAGAGAGAGAGAGAGAGATAGATATATAGATAGATATATGTATATGCTGTATATATATATATATATATATATATATATAGATAGATAGATAGGTAGATAGATAGATATATATGGACCCTCTGTGGTACAGTGGTAGAGTGAGCATTTCGTACACGGGTGAACCAGGGTTCGCACCCCGCCAAGGTAATAAACTTTGGGAGTGTTCACCCAGCCACGTACTGCGTTGGCGGACACAAGGGGTGCTGTGGTTGAACCAGTGTCGCTTGCTATAAAGTATGCTTGCACCCAGTTGGCTTGCGTGAGCCGATTACTCTTGGTTCACTGACTACACACACATCTAAAACCACTCCAATACTACAATTAAACTTACAAGCACTTCTCACACTACATACAGTCTCTACTAAACAGCCTAAGCCACTTGGTAGAGATACATTGGCTGTATTGTCCCGACTTTGGTCGGAATAAGCCGGTTCTGCAGTGTAAACTCAAACTGCTAATGATGATGATGATTTACACACACATATATATATATATATATATATATATATATATATATATATATATATATATATATATAACTGCTAATGATGATGATGATTAACATATATACATATATATATATATATATATATATATATATATATATATATATATATGTGTGTGTGTGTGTGTGTGTGTGTGTATATATATATGCATGTGTGTTTATATACTGTATATGTTTATAATGTACCTAAATTTTTTATGCAAATGTTTCATATTTTGTGTTACCCTTTTAGTCGTTTCATCTTTTAATGTCTTATATTTTATTCAAACAGTTGTTATTTTTAGATAATTTAGTCTCTCGCTAGTCTTTTATTTTTAAAGAGAGCTTTTCATTTTTTTATATCGATTTCTTTAAACAAAATTCGTTTTAGAGCTTACCTTTAAAAGGCTGTGTTCAGACAGCTACTGCCACTGCTGATGCCTGAGCCCCCTGGTTTGCTACGGAGGCTCAGGCCAGAGCTAAATTATTTTTACAACTACTGCAGTTTATGAGATAAACGATTGTGTGTACAGAATATCATATCATCATGTACAATATGTACATTATGTACTAATGTAAGCTATGTAGTGTTCTGTACTACGAAATAAAGGAATGGACATTGAAATTGAAACTGCTGCTACTACTGCTGCAACTGCTACATCTCATGGCACTGCAACAACGTTAACCCGCCCTGTCCCGACCAATTTTCCACCACTGACTCCCCCCAATCTCAACAAATTTTGGGAAAAAAAAAATTTGGCTCAAACCTCTGCTTTTGGTGAGAAACATCGAAAATTCATAGAGAAATCGTTCACCTGAAGTTTAAAATACTCGATACAGGTAGAGGTACCTCCTTACCTTACTGGGTTTTCTATCAGGCTGGCTCCAAAGAAAACGAGTTCTATGGGATGGCAACTATTCCACACCACTCATAAACGGTATTTATTTATTTATTTGGTACAAATTTATATGTAGTACGAGAGTATATTGGTTTTTGTACAGTAATATAGGCAATATGAGCATTGTTTCACTCACTACACATCATCATACCTGACCTTTATTGGGGGCATTACCTGATCATCATTTCTGACTGTTTCTTCCTCTAATGCTATGTAAACTTTGTCCTCCACAGTGTCATTAATTGGGGAATCACTCTGGCCCTGAATGTCTTTATTGGCCAGGTCACTGATAACAGGTGAATTGCTGAGACAATGGCGTGCGGGGGGGGGGGAGGACATCCGGAGTAATGCATTGTCCCTGCCTGGCATCTTTTAGAGGAATAGAGGAAGGTGTCCCGTGTATACGTACCAAAAATCATGAGCGAAAATTGAAATTTGTGCAAATTATGAACCTTGCAATTATGCGACGTACTGGGACGTCGATGGGACTAGCTGTAACAAAACGTTGCAACATACCAATACATTGACGGGATGCCTCGGGTTAACCATATGGGGCTACTACTACTACTACTACTACTATTACTACTACTACAACTACTACTACTCCTACTACTACTATTACTACTACTACTGCTGCTGCTGCTGGAACTACTACTACTACTACTTCTACCACCACTATTGCTACTACTACTACTACCACTACTACTATTACTGCTACTACAACTACTATTGCTGCTGCTGCTGCTACTACCACTACTACTACTACTGCCACTATTGCTACTACTACTACTACTACTACTACTACTACGTATTATCATGGCACTGGAACAACGTTGATCATAAGGTGCTACTACTACTACTACTACTGATACTATTCTTGTTCTATTCAGAAGTTCTGTCTCTAGACTACAGGTATTTATTTTGACTAAAGGAGATTTTTCGATCCAGGGAGATTTGCTACAACCTTGATAAACCAATGTGTTATTATTAAAAACTCTTTGTAAAAGGAAAATAAAATCTAATGGTGGAAGTATGAATGGAAAGTAATATGATGACGTTGGAATTAATTTATTAACTGTTTCATTATGTGTGTGTGTGTGTGTGTGTGTGTGTGTGTGTGTTTCTTCTTTGTAATTTTATAATATTTCATTCATTATCAAAAATTCCTCATGTTCTGAAGGAGCGGACAAAATCAATAATTAACCTTTCCATTTTCAAATATTTTTAGGAATCTGAATACAAGGCGACTGGGAACAGTTACACTTTTTTGAGCTCCAAACTTAGATAATATCACAAGGTTCATTTGTTTGAAACGTTAGCATAATTTCACGATTCTCGTAATGAATAAATATCATGTGAAACTTGGTATTTACTTTCTTTGCTTCATTAAAATTTATCAGAAGTTACGCCAGGTTTTGAAAGTGGTTTAATGTTTAAGCAAAACTGACGTCTGTGTTCCAACAGAGCAAATTTTCGGTGCAGTTTTTCCTCTAAGATGGCTGAAGTCTCCATAAAAAGAGAGCATTTTTTAAAATAATCCAGTGTGCCAGGCCTGCTTATATATATATATATATATATATATATATATATATATATATATATCATCAGCCATAATTAGTCCACTGCTGAACAGAGGCCTCCCCCAACCTTTTTCACGAATTCCATTACTGAGCCAATCTTTGCCACGTTTTCCCTGCAAATTTCTCTGTCTCATCTCTCCATCTCCAGTCTGGCCTTTTTCTGCCACCTTTACAATCGCTTGGTGTCCAGTCAGCCAGCCTCTTGCTCCATCGGTTATCCCTTTTTTTCTTTATATTATATATATATATATATATATATATATATGGAGCCTGTGTGATACAGAGGTAAAGTGTGCGTTTTCGTACACTGAAGAACGAGGGTTCGCACCCCGCCAGGGTAACAAACTTTCGGAGCGTTCTTCTGGCCACGTACTGCATTGGCGGACATAAGGGGTGCTGTGGTTGAACCAGTGTTGCATACTATAAAGTATGCTTGCACCCAGTCGGCTTGCGCTGGCCGATTACACTTGGTTCGCAGAGTACACACACATCCAAATCCACTCCAACACTACAATACACTTACAAGCAACTCTCACCCAACATACAATCTCTATCAGGCAGACTAAGCCACTTGGCCAAGATACATTGGCTATATCGTCCCCGCGTTGGTTGGGATAGGTTGGTCCTGCAGTGGACACCCAAACGGCTGATGATATATATATATATATATATATATATATATATATATATATATATATATTGTTACATAGCCTATGATTTCATCATCTTTTGTGTAATTTTAATGCACAGTATGCTGCATGTTTGATCACGAGCGTGTTCTGCCTCAGTCCCCCCCTTCTACCGTTATAGTAGAGTAAGTCGTTCTTTCTGTTGTTCAGAGCGGGATTGTCAACTCTTTGTCCCCATGGCTTCATTTGCGCGTCCTTCTTACAAGTTTTATCAAGCTCTGCTGGCCCCTATATAATGAGCTCAGTCTCTGCATCATTGCCACTTAGATCTACTCCTTATTTTGTTCACATCTCTGTCCTCCCCTGTACAGTTATTGTTGTGAGTGCTCAGGAAGTCTCCAACCACCTAGCAGCTGTGTAATTTTAGTATAACTGTTGTTGCATTTTCTCTTGTACTGTGTAGGATAAGGTTAATTCTTAGGCCTGGTGAGGTTTTTGTAATTTGTGTGGGGTACTTGTTGTCAGCCATCATTAATAATATTTGTATCTGTAATAATTTATCTTGCATTAACTGAGCATTACCCAGTGTATTTTCATTTTAACAGGGCTAACTTAGATAAATTTACTCTTGCTAATTTCGTGTTAATAGAGGCTATTGCAGTTAACCATATATTTAACCTGTTTTTTGCCGTTACATTAACCTTATGAGTACTGAATGTTTTGTTGTTAGTTTGAGCATTAAACTTTAACTTGTAATTTTACCTAACTCTTTGTTTTGAACCTGGAACTTTACGGGACAGTAGTGATGTTTTAGTATTCTCACTTGGAGTGTACATTATCTTTCTCTGTTCCGTAACATAAATTTGGCGACCTCTCATCAGGATATTCAGGGTATTATCATAAGGATATTGCTTGATATTTTGTGACTGTTACTTATTCATGATGTCTACTATTACTACACTTGATGAAGCCAAAGATTTTTTGTCAAATGTGCAAACAGTGTGTGATGTAGAAAACAGAACAAAGAATGAACTTAAGCTTGTTGCTCAACAATTGGGAATTGCTGTTCGCTCTCATCATTCTAAAGATCAAATTGTTGACATGATTAATGAAAGCTTGTTTAATGTAACTCCTCCAAATGAGCAAACGCAGATTGAATTAGCTAAGTTAAAGCTAGCCCTGCAGGAGTCTCGTGCTAAGGAGGCGGAGGCCCGTTCTAAGGAGGCTGAGGTACAAGTTGAAATTGCTAGGACTCAGGCAGACCATGAGTATCGCATGAAACAAGGTGGAACTGGATCATCTAGCTCTGATGATTTCGATGTGGCTAAAAATGTTAAACTTGTCCCTCCTTTTAATGAATCTGATTTAACAAAGTATTTTCAGTTGTTTGAGAGGGTAGCTACAGGTTTTAATTGGCCCAAGGAATATTGACCAGTACTCCTTCAAACTGTTCTCACTGGTAAAGCTCAAGTAACTTATGCATCTTTGCCTCAGGATCAATCTGATAATTATGATGTAGTTAAGAGCTTGATTCTTAAGGCCTATGAGCTTGTTCCTGAAGCTTATAGAGTAAAATTTAGGACAACTTATAAGCAAGATAAGCAATCCCATGTTGAGTATGCAAAATCAAAGAAGATCTGTTAGAGCAGTGGTTAAATTCTAAGAATGTGGATTCTGATTTTGGTAAATTTAAGCAGATGATTTTGCTGCAGGACTTCAAGAGGTGTATTTATAAATATGTAAGCCTATATCTTGATGAGAGAAGAATAGATAATTTGTCTGATGCTGCAGTTTTAGCTGATGAATATGTTCTACTCACAAGAGATATTCTAAAGAAAAAAGGAAAGCTGATAGTAAGTACGTTGCCTCTACACAGAGTACAGTAACAGGAAAGAGAATAAAGATGATGTTTCTCAGGAAGTAAATACTTGTACCAGCTTCACTCTAGATTTCAGAAAAGTAAATGTACTTACTGTAGTAAGCTTGGTCATACTACGGAGAGATGTTTCAGGAGACAGCGTGATGTGAACAAAAAGGAGTCTTTAAATATTCAGTCAATTGGTCTAGTGTCCACTCTTGAGAGTTCCCAGAATTCTTTAACTGAGTTAACTGAATCTGCTTTGAGGGGTAACTTAATTTCTCATGATGGAGCTCCTCTTTTGAGCAGTAACGTGGGTGACACTCTCAAGAGTTCATGTACTAATTTCCTGTCTGATGGTTTGTCAGTCCTCTGGACAGTAATGACAGGAAATCAGTTCAAATATATCGTGATACAGGTGCTTGCCAATCCCTTATGCTGACCAGTGTTCTAGGCTCTAATGTTAATTCCTCTGATGAAACTGTAATCTTACAAGGTGTAGGGAATAATTACTTCTCTGTCCCTCTGTGCAGAGTGAATTTAGAGTCTGGTTTTGTTAATGGTTCCGTTATCGTTGGGTTGGTTGAGACACTCCCAATGTCAGGTGTAACTTTCTTACTTGGAAATGATATTGGTGGATGTCAAGTGTGTCCAGCCCCTCAGTTGTCTAGTGAGCCAGTGGCTGCGTCCCAGGATTGTGATGTCCCTGATGTGTTCCCTGCATGTGCTGTCACTAGGGCTAAGTCTAAAGTTACTGGTGATTTAGAGGATAATGATGATGATGATGTTATCCTAGCTGATACTTTTCTTGCTAATTTGGACCACTCACCAGATGAGGCAGTACCGCGTAGTGTTGATAATTTGTCTCGTCAAGAGTTCGTTGAGTTGCAGGTTGCTGACCCTGAGTTGAAAGGTCTAGCTAACTCTGCTTGCAGTGAGGAAGAGTCAGCCGGTGCTTCTACTTGTTATTATATAAAGTCAGGAGTACTTATGAGGAAGTGGAGACCCCCAACAGCATCAGCCGACTGTGAATGGGAGGTTGTACATCAAGTTGTCATCCCTCGTGTTTGTAGGCAGGATATCATTAGAGTGGCTCATGATTCCAGTTTGGCAGGACACCTTGGAGTGAGGAAGACTGTGGCACGCATTTTGAAACACTTCTACTGGCCAGGTATCTTCAGGGATGTTTCCTGGTATTGTAAGTCTTGTCACACCTGTCAAGTTGTGGGGAAGTGTAATCAGACCGAAAAGGTTGCACCTCTAGTTCCCATTCCTCCTTTTGAGGCGCCTTTCACCCGTGTGTTGGTGGATATTGTGGGCCCTCTTCCTAAGACTTCTTCAGGATTTTCTTATGTGTTGACCCTGATTGATATGGCTACTCGTTATCCTGAAGCCATTCCACTTAGAAATATCTCAGCAAAGAACGTGGTTAAGGAAATGCTAGGGTTCTTCACAAAGTTTGGTCTGCCTAAGGAGGTACAGTCAGACCGGGGAAGTAATTTCATGTCAAACGTTTTCAAGCAGTGTCTGAAAGAGTTGGGCATCACCCAGATCACGTCTTCAGCTTACCATCCCCAGACCCAAGGAGCGTTGGAGAGATATCATCAAACACTCAAATCGATGCTCAAGAAATACTGTTTGAAACATCAGAAAGACTGGGATAAAGGTCTTCCATTCGTTGTGTTTGCCGCAAGAGAATCTCCAAACGAATCACTGGGCTTCTCACCTCTTGAACTGCTGTTTGGCCATGAAGTAAGAGGACCCCTTAAGCTACTCAAGGAATGCTGGCTGTCGGAGGAAGATGACGTCAACCTGCTGGAGTATGTGATAAAGTTCAAAGAACGGCTGTCCACTGCTTTACAGCTGGCGAGAGAGAATTTAGGAGCTGCTCAGGAGAAGATGAAGACTTGGTATGATAAGAAGTCCAGGTTACGCCACTTTTAGCCAGGAGATCAGGTTTTGATTCTGCTACCAGTTCATGGGCAACCTCTTCAATCCAAGTTTAGTGGTCCTTATTTCGTGGAGAAGAAACTCAGTGATGTCAACTATGTCATCACCACACCAGATCGTAGAAAGAACAAGCAACTATGTCACATCAACATGCTAAAGTTATATCACAAGCGGGACGAAAATAATCCAGTCTGCACTGTAGCTGTTCCACCCGAGTCTGCAAGTGAAGCTCTCCCATGCAGCATGAGCCTGAGTGATAGTTTGGGGAAGAATCCTGATATAATGAATGATATCCAGACTAAGCTTTCTCATTTACCTCCCGAGGAAAGGCAGGAGTTGTCAGCATTACTGCAGGAGTACCCGCAAGTGTTCCGTGCCACTCCAGGAAGAACCGCTGTGTTGATGCATGATGTTGATGTTGGAGACGCAAAGCCAATTAAATTGCCTCCATACCGTGTGAACCCAGTGAAAGTTCCTCTCATCCAGAAGGAGCTTGGCTACGTGTTGGACCACAAGATGATTGAGCCCTGTCAGAGCGAGTGGAGTTCTCCTGTCACTCTAGTCCCTAAGGCAGGTGGGTCACAGCGGCTTTGCATCGACTACAGACGTGTTAATCAGATAACCAAAACAGACACTTACCCTCTCTCTCGCGTGGAAGATTGCATAGACAAGATCGGAAAGGCTAGGTACATAAGTAAGTTTGATTTGTTAAAGGGATACTGGCAAGTACCTATGACTGAACGTGCTAGGGAGATCTCATGTTTTGTAACACTAGGAAAAACTTTTGCAAGTTCTGTAATGCCATATGGCATGAAGAATGCACCAGCCACATTTCAGAAGCTCAAGAATGTTGTAACAGAGGGTTTGGCAGGGTGTGTTGTTTATATTGATGATGTGACAACTGGAAAGATCACCTATGCCATGTCAGTAAATTTCTTGAGCGTTTGGTTTATGCTAATCTTGTAGCTAATTTATCAAAGTGTGAGTTTGGTCAAGCTAAAGTTCAGTACCTTGGGTACGTAATTGGTGATGGACATGTTGCACCAGCAGCAGCTAAGGTTCAGGTTATAAGTGATCTTCCCAGACCTAAATGTAGGAAAGAGCTACAAAGATTTTTGGGAATGGTAGGTTATTACAGGAGATTTGTTCTTAACTTTTCAACTCTTGTATCACCACTTACAGACCTACTGAAAAAGGGAGTTAAATTTGTCTGGACCGATAACTGTGAATCTTCTTTCAACAAACTTAAAGCTATCCTATTAAGTCAGCCAGTGCTCGCTACTCCAAATTTTGCTAAGCCTTTTAAGATGTCTGTTGATGCAAGTGATACAGGAGCTGGGGCTGTTTTGCTGCAAGAGGATGATCAGGGTATTGAACACCCTGTATCTTATTACAGTAAGAAGTTCACTCCACCTCAAAAGAACTACTCAACTATTGAGAAAGAGCTTTTGGCCTTGATTTTGGGTTTACAGCATTTTTCATTTTATTTGAGTTCTGGTTTTGACCCCATAGTCATTTATACCGATCATAACCCACTGAAATTCCTTAGTAAGTTTAAAGATAAAAATCAGAGATTGACAAGATGGAGTCTACTTCTTCAGGAGTATTCATTAGACATACAACATGTCAAGGGGAAAGAAAATGTTATTGCAGATTGCTTATCTAGACTTTAGACAGATTGTTTTAGAGTAATAAGAAATTTCCTTCGTAAATTTCTTTTTCTTTGTGGGGAGGTGTTACATAGCCTATGATTTCATCATCCTTTGTGTAATTTTAACGCACAGTATGCTGCATGTTTGATCACGAGCGTGTTCTGCCTCAGTCACCCCCTTCTACCGTTATAGTAGAGAAAGTCGTTCTTTCTGTTGTTCAGAGCGGGATTGTCAACTCTTTGTCCCCATGGCTTCATTTGCACGTCCTTCTTATAAGTTTTATCAAGCTCTGCTGGCCCCTATATAATGAGCTCAGTCTCTGCATCATTGCCACTTAGATCTACTCCTTATTTTGTTCACATCTCTGTCCTCTCAGTTATTGTTGTGAGTGCTGAGGAAGTCTCCAACCACCTAGCAGCTGTGTAATTTTAGTATAACTGTTGTTGCATTTCTTCTTGTACTGTGTAGCATAAGGTTAATTCTTAGGCCTAGTGAGGTTTTTGTAATTTGTGTGGGGTACTTGTTGTCAGCCATCATTAATAATATTTGTATCTGTAATAATTTATCTTGCATTAACTGAGCATTACCCAGTGTATTTTCATTTTAACAGGGCTAACTTAGATAAATTTACTCTTGCTAATTTCGTGTTAATAGAGGCTATTGCAGTTAACCATATATTTAACCTGTTTTTTGCCATTACATTATCCTTATGAGTCAAGAATGTTTTGTTGTTAGTTTGAGCATTAAACTTTAACTTGTAATTTTACCTAACTCCTTGTTTTGAACCTGGAACTTTACGGGACAGAAGTGATTTTTTAGTATTCTCACTTGGAGTGTACATTATCTTTCTCTGTTTCGTAACAATATATATATATATATATATATATATATATATATATATATATATATATATATATATATCTATATAATCAAATCCTGACCTCCTTTCCCACCATAAAAGGGGTGTCATATCCCCGATCATGCGCTTCTCCTCACAATATTCATCCAGCCAGCTCGATTTCTTGTCAGTGCCCTAGCTTCACGGATTTCCAAACCGCTTTTCCTCACACACTCATCCACCATATCCCTCCACCTTCTCCTTGGCCTACCTCGCCTCCTTCCTTCTTCAAATTCTCTCAGATACATTATATCTTTTTCACCACTTTATTGATATCCATTCTCTCCATATGACAATACCATCTTAGTACACTCTTTTCGATTCTGGTGTCCACAGACATCCTAAATCCACATCTTTCACGAATCACATTACTTCTATCCTATCCACTTTCTGTACTCCACTTACATTCCTCAGTAATCCCATCTCCACTCTTTTCACCCTTGACTTTTCATTTTCATGCTACATCATAGCCTCATATCCATTTGTTAAGGTTGACACTAACACTCCTTAATGTAAGCTTCGTGTAGCTGCAACACTCAATCCTGTTTCTTATCAAGCCTTTAATTGCACCAGCTACTTTCCTTCCTTGTGTCACTCTACTTTTCACTTCTTCTCCACATTTTCCTCTCTTTTCTATCACTGTACCCAGGTATTTGAACTCTCACTACTTCCAGTCTCTCTCCATTCACTATAACATCACTCTGGGAGTCACCTTTTCTCTCAATAACAATCACTTTACCCTTTTCTACATTTACTTTCAAGGCACAACACTCACAGATATCAGCAAAACATTGCACTAGTTTATCAACTTCTCCCTCGGTATTTGCAAGTAGTACTGCATCATCAGCATAAAACAAATTTGAGATATTCCATCCATCACCATTCATTACCAGCGCCATCCCCCTCTCCATTACTCTCTCATCAACAAATCCTATTATATATATATATATATATATATATATCTATATATATATATATATATATATATAGATATATCTATATAGATAGAGAGATAGATAGATATATCTATATATATATATATATATATATATATATATATATAGATAGTTATATATATATATATATATATAACTATCTACACCAAACTACATGCACAGTACACACTACACTTCCCTTTCCAAAATGTAAAAAATTATGGCGTCCCTTCACCAATCCTCGGAGTCCCCAGGGGGGGGGACCATAAGTGCCCCCACCATCCGCCCCTCTTCCGGTGACGACTCAAGGTGCCTGGAACCACTGTCTGACTCACTTCTTCATTTCTGCAACATTCACGGCCTTTCCTCTAGCTTTCGCTCTGTTGAGCACCACCTCTTCTCTAAACCTCACCGTCTTTTTCTAAATGAGACTCAGCTGTCTGAGGCAACTGACAGCAAACCCTTTTCTGTATCCTCCTACTTTCTCTATACTCATTTCAAAGCCAAAGGTGGCTGTTGTGTATATATACGCAACGACTTATCTTGCTCTCGTGTTCCTGAACTCGATTCTTCTGAATTCTCTACACCCTGGCTTCGGCTTTCCTGTCATTCTCTGACTAAATATATCTGTGCTGTTTACTTATCCCCTAATTCAACTGACTATCAAAAATTCTTTGACTAGCTTACTTCGACGATGGAACACATTCTATCCATTTCTCCTTTCTCAGAAATCTCCATTCTAGGAGATTTCAATGTTCACCACCACCTTTGGCTCTCCTCTCCTTTCACTGATCCACCTGGTGAACAAGCCTACATCTTTTCTATCCTTAATGACCTAGAGCAGCTTGTACAGCACCTTACCCGTATCCCTGACTGCCTTGGAGAGAGCTCCAACATATTTGACCTCTTCCTCACAACTAATCCTTCTGCTTACTCTGTTAATCTTTTCTCTCCATTGGGCTCCTCCGATCACAACCTTATCACTTTAACCTGTCCTATCATTCCGGTACGGCCTGTGGACCCTCCAGGGAAATGTCATCTTTGGCATTTTGGAGCCGCGGACTGGGAGGCCCTCAGGTAGTACTTCTTTGATTTTCCCTGGAATGATTATTGCTTCCATGGCCATGAGCCATCTGAGTGTGCATTACGGAGGTTATTCTCTCGGGCATGGAAGCATACATTCCTTTCTCATATCCTTTGACTAACGTAAGAAAGCCTTGGTTTAATCACGCTTGTTTTAATGCTGTCTGCAACAAGGAGAGGGCCTACAAAAGGTACCGGAGCCAACCCACCCCTGAATCACATCATCTTTACGTTTCTGCCCGGAATCGTGCTAAGTCTGTTCTTCGCTCTGTTAAAAATAATTTCATCCGTACTAAATGCTCTCAACTCTCCAACTCGAATTCTTCCCACTCTTTCTGGCACCTTGCCAAAAACCTTTCTAACAACTTTACCTCATCATCCTTCCCTCCTCTTTTTTACTCTGATGGTTCTGTAGCTATTTCTGCTACTGATAAAGCAGATCTCTTCGCGCAGACTTTCTCCTCCAATTCCACCTTAGACGATTCCGGTGCTGTTTCTCCATCACTTCCCCCCTCTGACTTCCTCATGGCTGACATTAAAATTTCTTCAGCTGATGTAGGCCTCAGTACTAACAAGGCATTTGGGCCTGATGGGGTCCCTCCTGCTGTTCTCAAGAACTGTGCTTCTGTGCTTACACCCTGCCTAGGCAAACTCTTTTGCCTTGTCTGTCAACTTGTACCTTTTTGCTCTCATTCAGCTAGTCCCAAAGAAGGGTGACCACTCCCAATCCTCCAACTATCGTCCAATTGCTTTAACGTCCTGTATTTCAAAAGTTTTCGAGTCAATTCTCAATAGAAAAATTTTAAGGCATCTTTCCTATCACAACCTTCTTTCCGATCGTCAGTACGGGTTCCATCAGGGACGCTCCACTGGCGATCTTCTCACCTACCTTTCAGAATCCTGGTCATCCTCCTTTTCGGACTTTGGCAAAAGCTTTGCCATTGCACTTGACATCTCAAAGGCTTTCGATCGAGTCTGGCATAAATCTTTAATTTCTAAACTGCCCTCCTACAGTTTCTATCCTTCTATCTGTGCCTTCATCGCTAGCTTCCTTTCTGGTCGTTCTATAGCCACTGTTGTAGATGGCCATCGTTCTTCTCCTAGATCTATCAACAGCGGTGCTCCTCAGGGCTCTGCCCTATCACCAACTCTCTTCCTTTTATTCATCAATGATCTTCTGAGCTGTACATCTAACCCTATCCACTCATACGCTGATGACTGCACCCTTCACCTTTCCATTCGGTTCCCGCAACGCCCATCTCAACAGTTACTTCAACAAACAAGGGATGAGGCTATGGCACACCTAATGTCTGACTTGGCTCGTATCTCTTACAAGGGTAAAAATAATATGGTTGTTTTCAATGCATCTAAGACTCAGTTCTTACAACTATCAACCCGACAAAATCTTCCACAGGTATACCCACTAATGTTTAATAATATTCAGCTTAATCCTGCATCATCCTTGAACATGCTTGGGGTTTCATTTACTCGGGACTTATCTTGGAAAGATCATATTACATCTCTTGTAAAATCTGCTTCCAAGAGATTGGGTGTGCTTAGCCGACTCCGCTCTTTCTTTACCCCTGCACAATTGTTGACTCTATACAGGGGTTTTATCCGCCCCTGTGTGGAGTACAACTCTCAGGTGTGGGGAGGCTCCCCACATACAGCTTTTCTCAATAGGGTGGAGTCAAAGGCTTTTCGTCTCATTAACTCTCCTCCTCTTACTGACTCCCTTCAACCTCTGTCTCTTTGCCGCACTGTTGCATCTTTATCTCTTTTCTATCGCTACTTTAATGGTCATGCTCCTCTGAACTGTCTGCTTGCATTCCTCCACCTCTACAACGGGTGCATAGCACCCGTCTGGCAGCAAACTCTCATCCCTTTTCTGTCCAACTCTCTAATGCAAGAATTAACCGTTACTCCCGGTCTTTCATTTATGTAACAGGTCAACTCTGGAACTGTCTCTCTCTGTCTGTATTTCCTGCTGCCTACGATCTCCAGTCTTTCAAACGCAGTGTGACCAGGCATCTCAAAATGATCGGATCTTGAATTTGGCTCTCTATTGAATTTTGTTTTTCTCTTGGAGGGAACTGTTACTGCTGGCTCATGGCCTTTGGTTCCTTCTTCCTCGCATAAAATATATATATATATATATATATATATATGTATTTGGGGGAGGCTGTGAATGAATCGGTAGACAGGCTGCCTGCAGTCCTGATGGACCCAGGTTCGAATCCCGGCTGGGGCAGAGAACAGTTTAAGGATTTGAATTTCATAAAAAGCAGACTTTCCTAATCTACCAGATGACCCGCCGACATGTCATAAAAGTACCCCCGCTAATACCAATACACTAGTCCTGTATGAGGCAGCCCTAGCATGTACTGAATATGGATGGTGGGTGTTAGAGCCGAAGTGGTGACATGTGGAGGTCAAGGAGGACTACTGGGCCTTGTGATAGGCTACTGCCCCCAAGATATAGGCCCTGAAGCCTTTGCCCAGAGTCGGACATATAATATATATATATATATATATATATATATATATATATATTTATATATATATATAATATATATATATATATATATATATATATATATATATATATATATATATATATATATGTAAATATATACAGGCAATTCGCCTAAGGCGCTGCTAATTGGTACTGGACCGAGCCTGAGCCATAGAAAACCGTACCATACAAATAACTAAACCTATGGGATAAATGCAATTCGGTTCTGGACGTTCACCGAAAGTCCCCCTTTTCACCCCACTTATCCCTGTTTTTCCTCACTTTGCACATGCACACAATCAAGCAATCAGTCAGTGTATCTATTACACACAAATTAAGCACTAAACAATATATACTTAAGGGCTTTAAGGGCATTTAATACTGTACGTCCCTGACTGCAACGACGATAGTGCTTAATTGGAAGGGATAGGGTTGGGGGTTCCGAGGCAAGAGGCGCGTTTCAAACCTTGCCACGCCCGTGCCAAAGGTATAGTTTATGCGGGTGGTTAATTTTTCTGGATCTGGCACCTTACCATGTCATAGGAAACCATGCCATAGAAGCATGTGCCATCGGTGACTTGATTGTGTATATATATATATATATATATATATATATATATATATATATATATATATATATATTTCCCCTTAAGGTAACTCCACTACCAAGAGAAAATAAGTTAAATCACATCAATAAAATTAGTCAAATCAAATTAATTAACCCACTGCATGCCAGCAGACTTTGGACCCTCATTGAGCCGTGGTGCCAGCCAATTTTCTACTTTTTTTTTTTTTTTTGCTAGCTAGATTAGAAATAATGAGAAACATGGAGAACAACCATAAAAGTAATCACAGAAGCTTTTTACGTCGATCTAGAGGTCGATTCTCCCTAAGCAGGAGGCTGAAAACTTTGGAGTAACACTGTAGACTTCACCGCCTGCTGCCACCACAGAGGAAGAGGAGGCAGAATCTTTGCATTTCCTTCATCAGTAACTATGCTATTCGAGCCAAGGACACTCATGTTGAGTAAACGGATGATATTCCCAAGCACAGTTTCATACTCTGGTGCATTATGACAAGCGAGTGAGTGAGTTGGATTGCCCACGTAATGTTCGTAATAGTTCTTATTCTATATTTCTGAGGTAGAAAGTCTGTCCCCATATGAATTATACTGTACATTATATTTGTTTTCCATATAGCCTATAATTCTTGTCATAGTCTATGCACTCCTGCTGTTATTTTTCTCACACATTCAGCACACTACCTTTCTCTTTTCTTGCACGGCAAGATATCCGAGCTGTGTCGTTTCACTTAGTATATTTTCTTGCACACACATACATACATACACAACTTATTTTACTTCACTTACTATTGTATCACTAACACTAGTTCTTATCATATTACACTACTTATGAGATAATTATAATTACATATTATTTACAATCATGTATATTTCACTTGCATCTTTTTTTGCACTCTTCTTTTGTTCAGTTAGTAGTGGAGAAGGGTGTGATATTCCTCAAATCAGGGAATGATGCATAAACCCATGTCACACTCAACACACTGGTAGCATGAGTTGGGAGGTGGCTAGTCTATAGGCCATTTCCTTAGCCTTACTTGGCGATGGTATTTCATCATCACTGCTTGTTTCCACATCTGGTTGAACATTGTCTTTATCAGCCACATCGTCATCTATTGGTGAAACACTTTCACCATCATGAAGGAGAACAAAAGGGCATCAATCTCAGGCTGGGAAAGACCATGGTACAACATTATGTACACACAAGCAGTGTCAAAGTAGGGCTGAGGAGCAAGCCTTCTGCACATCAAAGGAGCGGCATAGGTGACTCATAGCATGGGTACAGATGCGGGAAGGCTGCATGTGTGCCCATGCCAGTCATCTCCCGCCAAATTTGAAAATCCACGTTTTGACACCTGTTGCAGTTGCAGACCGTACAGGTACGGCTCAGGCACTGTCCGCAGAAGCAGGCACCACCGTACCTGCATGGCTCTGGCACTCGGCGGGTGAAAATCAAGTAAGCAGGAGTCAAGTACTGGATCATTACTGGATCAGTGTAGATAACAAACTAACACCCACTAAATGCCACACTGAGGAGAGAACAGCTATTTATTTCCATTATATGTCTCGTTAGTTCCACATCCCGGGGGGTTTGTCAAGTGTGGTATTTTTTTAACATGGGCTGACATTTGTAAGTACGGAACTTCATTTAAATGTTCATTAGTAAAGGATATATATTTTGCATTGTTCTGTTGCTTCATTGTAGTAAATAACCTTTTACTATACATATTATACATTTCTCTCTTGGCCGATACATGTCAGTTAGATAAATTTTGTTATTTCATAATCTGGCAAACTCTTGAATATTATTGTCATTAATCCAGACAATTTTACTCAGCAGACATTCTCGTTGGTCAAAGGATTCTTTGCGATTTTTATAAATAACATTGCACGTTACTTGTGAAGAGTAAAGCGATGTTAGAATGATTTAACCTGAGACGTCCCGTCAGTGTATTGATATGTTGTAACATTTTTCATTTGCCAGTTCCGTCGATATACTGGTATGTTTTGCAATTGCAAGTTGCATAATTTCCACAATTTTCAAAGTTTGCACAAGATTTTTGGTACGTAGCGTCGCACGACCTTCCCCTACCTCCCACCAGGCAGGGACACTCGGCGACCCTGCACGACTCGTGCTCACCTGCGGCTCGGTCACTCACCTGTTAGCAACGGTCCTGCTCAGACATGGCGCATAGAGGTCTCTCGGAGGAGGAAATCCAAGCTGCCCTGGATGACTTTATTGGCGATAGTGATTCGCCACTCGATGACGACGAGATGGACAAAGATTTTGTCCAACCGGAGAATGTGGAAAGCAGCAGCAGTGATGAGGAAGTCCCGTCCCCCAGGAAGCAGTGCTACATGCCTTATTGTGCTGCAGGAGAGGGTCAGGCTGCACAAAAACAACGTGCAAGATCCTCTAGCCAGCCCCTACGTGACGTGGAGCTCGATGTCGAGGACAAGGACGAGGACAGAGCCGTGGGACGTACGGCCGTGAGGTTATTACTCATCGCGGCCCAGAGCGCACACCACATCGTTCTAACAGGTATGGGCCTAGTGTTTTGTTTTTGGATGGCGGAAGTGGCGTTAAGGGAGTGGGGAGTGAAAGGGAAAATGTTGGGAGGAGTGTGGAAAATGAGAGTAGCAGGAGTCAAGTGGTGGTGTGAAGCGGCGGGGCTTATCATTTGGGGCAGTGAGGGTTGGTGGTGGATCAAGTGATGTGGTGATGGAGCAGGGAGGTGAGGAGGAGCCACTCCCCAGCACGTCTTATGCTCCCCAATATTCCCGGGCTTCCTCCCCACAGCACCCTGATGTTCCCCAAGGCCGTAAGGGTAAGGGAAAGGCTGAGGGAAGAGGAGTGTGAGTCAGGAAGTCCTACGCACTCCTCCCCAACCTCCCCCACCATCATCTCCCCACCCTGATGAAGGCGAGGATGGGGACGATCAGGTCGAGGATTTTGTGTCATGGAATTGGGAGGATGTGAGTGATTTTACTCCCCTCATTCACCCATTCACTGAGCAGAGGCATGCTGGATGCATTGCTCCCAGTATTCACCCTAATTCAACCAGGCTGGGTTTTTTCCACTTTTTCTTCAGTGAGGCTTTTGTGGAGGAAATAATGGATCAAACAAACCAGTTTGCTAACAGCCAGCGCCGTGAGAGTGAAAGACAGGGCACAAGAAGCAGGCATTCTATCCTCTATGATTACCCACTCTCCCTTGCAGAAATGTTTTTGTTTTTGGCCTTGGTACTTTTGATGGGTATTGTACGAAAGAATCGAAATCCTGGATACTGGACAAGGGACCCTATTATGCTTACACCAATATTTGGCCAAGTAATGAGCCGTAATCGGTTTCAGCAAATTCTAAGCTGCCTCCATTTCTGTGATTCTGATGATCCTGCAAATGCTAATGACACAGATAAGATGAGGCAAATTAGGTTGGTTTTTGATCACCTAAGGCAGACATTCCGTTCCTCATTTTATCCCTATAGAGACCTTGTCATAGATGAGAGTCTCGTGTTGTGGAGAGGCGATATTTCATTTCGGCAGTACATACCCAGCAAAAGGCACCGTTTTTGGTTCAAGATCTTTGTTCTGTGTGACTGGAGGACTGGTTATGTGCAAGACATAGTCTTGTATACCGGTGCACAGACAGACATAATAGAAGATAGGAGTATTGTTCTGTCGGGAGCAGTGGTAAAGACAATGATAGAAGACTTTCTTCATCGTGGTCACATCCTTTACCTTGACAATTGGTACACTAGCCCTCTTCTCGCTCGTTATCTACACAGGCATGACACGGGCATCTGTGGGACCGTCAAGGTGAACCGGTGTCACATGGTCAAGGTGGGGTGGAAACTTGACAGGAATGAGGCTGTCTTCGTCCAGGCCAACAATATCCTTGCAACAGTGTGGACCCACAATAGAGAAGTCCACCACTTGACCACAGTTCACCGCCCCTTGATGCACCGTACAGAGTCGGTAGATTATCGGAGTGAGAACAGGTGCCACATAAGGAAACCTGAGTGTGTGCTTGATTATAATATCAACATGCGCCTGGTGGACCAATCAAACTCCATGATATCCACTGTCAAGTGTGCCAGGACCACGATGAAGTGGTACAAAAAACTATTCTTTCACCTGCTTGACATTATTGCCCTGAATTGCCACCACCTTCACGCCATTGCAACAGGAGTTCAGGAAACCTTTGAAGGGTTTGTAAGGGAGCTGACACAAAAGATTGTTGCAAGATATGCTGTTGAAAGGCCCCAACACTGCACCCGCACTCGCACAGCCCCAGGTGCCCACCCTCCCCTGAGATTATCCGCCTGCCATTTCCCCACTCCCATACCTCCCCAAGCAAATAGGCCTAGGCCCCAACACAGGTGTCACGTGTATAGCAATTCCCACGTAAGACCCACCACTCAGAGAAAGGACACCTGCTATGAGTGCGTTCAGTGTGACGTGGGTCTGTGTATTCACCCATGTTTCAGTGAGTTTCACACGCTCCTGCACTTCTGATAAGGTGTGAATGCGATAGGACGCTGATACTCTGAAGTAAATGAGACAAACAGACGCTCAGTGTAATTATAAGGCCCGTAGATCTGTAACTAGTAGTATGGAAGTGGAAATGGGTGTAATATAGGTGGAAAATTATTATGTAAGCATATGAATATTATCTAAGTGGAAACATACCTTGCGAGGGTATTTTGATGCGATATTCAGACGCTCAGTGGAATACATAAGGCCCATAAATATGTAAATAGGAGTCTACAAGTGAACACGGGTGTAATATAAGTAGAATATTAGTATGTAAGTGTATGAGTATTATGTTGGTCGAAACATTCATTGAGAGGGTATTTTCATGCGATATACTGACGCTCACTAGAATAAATAATGTCAGTAAATATGTATAGTGCAGAATAGGGTGTAAATGGGTGTAATGTAAGTGGTAAAGTATATTGGGATTGAAGAAATAAAGTAAAAGTGGAAACACGAGTGTTAGGGAGTGTGCTTTCTACGAGATTATGCACTAGCATTTCGCTAAATGCCCTCGTAATGAATGTAAATAATTGAAAGCGTTTACAGTGGTGGAGGAAAGGTTCAATGTAAAGAAGAAAATATTATGAAAGTGATAAAACAATGTTGTGTGTTGAAATACGAGTCGTAGCGAGTGCCTGAGTATGCATATGTGCGCTATACTTATGCTACATGTCATCGTAATGAATGAAAACAGCTGAAAACGTTTACATACAGTACAAAATGGTAAAATGGCATTGAAACAGTAGTAAACAAGTAGAAAAAATGCTATGTTGACTGAAACAAGAAACATAGCACTCAATCGGACCAAACTCGCTATGCTCGCGTGAAGGTACAATGCTTATTTTTCATATATATGTCATTGAAAGTCATTATATTGTTATTCTTATTGTTTATTAGTTCAAATTCAATAAATGTAGAAGCGTTGTTTGTTGTTTCTCCCAAAATTACCTACCATAGAAAACGTAAGCGCCTCACACCTCTATGATAGAATACGATACCTGGCGCGGGGGACCTCACTTGTTTTGACCAGTTGCGGACCAATGTAAGCACTTTCTTTGTGATTTTCCTTTGTTTCTCAACATAAGCGGAAGTTTTAGCCAAAAAAAAATTTTTCGCACGGAGGTGCGAAAGTGGTCGGGAAGTGACGGGTTAAGCAACACATAAGAGGATAGCAATACACAACAAGCAAATAAATTGCTTACTATGAGGTGTTAAGGAGCTTCCTCAAACAATGGGTACACGAAATGTGAGAAAGTTATGTGAGTACAATGGATTAACAGTGTGGTATAAAGTCCACCCATAACAGATTTTTTGGAAGTTCTCTTAAGAGGTACAATAAAGTCTAAATACAAAACTGAAGACGTTCACAGTGATAGTTGTTTTGTTTACTGTATACTGGTGCTGGAGAGGGATGCCTTCACTTTATGGCACCGATATGACCGGGTGGCTTCTTTACCTGGTCATGCAAACATCAGTCACGTCCCTCCCTATCCCTCAGATGGATGATGATGGACTATAGAGGGGTAATTTCAGCCAGCAGTCCACTGGGTTCACACTTGAGCCTTGGGCTGCAATCACTACTGCCACTACTTGCAGGATATGTCATGACTTTTTGATGAAACCTTTAATAACATAAAATTAATAGGGAGCTATTCTGACAACCTGTACTATATCTTCAAGCACCAAATCTGAGTGGGAGGGGGTGAGAATGAGAGGACAAAAGTAGGAGTGTGTATTGTTGTGTGCAAGAGATGGAAGGAGAGTATAAGTGAGTATGGATCAGTTGGCTAAAGGACTGTGTGTAAGATTGAAAGTTGGACTACAAATGTGGGCGATTGTATGTGTGTATGAGCCAATGCAAGATCGTGCAAAAAGAGTTCAGGACAAATGTGGGAGCGTAAGTAAGGAATGAGAGAGTGGTTTTGATTGGAGATGTGCATGGAAAAGTAGTGAAAGTGAAGGTGGATGGAGTAGTTGGTGCGTGGGGTGTGCCTGCAAAAGTGGATGAGAATGGCAGTGCTCTATTGGACATTTGTGCTGGAAGGGGGTTGGTGATAGCCAATACCCTCTTCAGACACAAAATGATCCACAGGTATATGTGGCGAGTGATGAAAAGGGTGGGTGGTGAACTGAATGAACGGAAGGCAATGATTGATTATATGTGTGTGGATGATAGGTGTGAAGGTGTTTAATGGATGCAAGAGCATATAGAGGTTGGGAGATTTTGATTTCTAACCAGCTCTCGGTGGTGGTGATAATCAAGGTTCAAATGAAATGGAGGAAGAGAAGGGAGGGACAGGAGGAAGAAGTTCATACAAGGAGGGTAGAAAGGTCACTAGAGGATGTAAAAAAAGGCAGAATATAAGAGAGAAGTGGAGGAGCGATTGGCCAAATATAAATTGGACCAGATGGGATATGAGGAAGATGTGCGGAAAATATTAACAGAAGAAATCTGTGCAGCATGTCAGATGGTGTGTGGAGTGAAGAGAAGACGAAAGGGGATGCAAGGAACAGCATGGTGGAATGAAGAGGTGAGACATGCTGTGGCACAAAAGAAGAAAGCATATAGTGAGTGGATGAGAAACAGGGGTGTGGAGGAAGCTGAGAGATAGAAGAGGGAGTTATACGTATGTAAAAAGGAAGAGAGAGAGAAGTGAAAAGATTAGTAAGAGAGTGGATGAGGATTTTGGAAAGAATTTAAATGTAAAGTAGAGGGAATGTAAGAAAATTTTCTAAAAAGAGATAAAGAGAGTAAGACAGGGTGATAAAGAAGTTAGTCGGGGAGTCAAAGATCAAAATGGTAGATTACTAGTGGAGAAGAGAGAAAAAGTGTGCGGATGAAGAGAACACTTTCAGGGAATTTTGAACATAGGGGATGAAAGTAATGAGAGAATAAGTGGCCAGGGGATGGCTGGGAGAAGGAGCGATGTAAGAAGAGAGAAAGAAATCAGTAAGATGGAAGTTGTGGAAGCAATGAAGAAAGTCAAAATGGGGAAAGCCCCAGGAACTGATGAAGTGTGTGGTGAAATGCTGAAGCATGGATGAGAGAGAGTAGAAGAATAGATTCGTAAGACGTGCAGATTGGCCTAGGAGGAAGGTAAAGTCCCAGAGATTTGGAAGTCAGGTGTAATTATTCCCCTGTACAAAGGAAGAAGTGTATGGTAATCATAAGGACATTTGTCTTCTTAGTGTAATAGAAAAGCATATGGCAGGATACTTACTGACCGAGTTTGGGAAATAACAGAGGAATTAGTCGGAAGAGCAGGGAGGTCTTAGGAAGGGAAGAGCTTGTGTAGATCAGATATTTATTCTTAGGTCTTTAGTGAAAAAAATTCTAGAAAAGGGAAAAAAAAGTTGCATGCGGCCTTCATGGATTTGGAGAAAGCATATGCAAGGGTGGATAGACAAGGATTGTGGAAAGTATTAAGAATATAATTATGGAGTAAATGAGAAATTGTTGAATGCCGTGAAGAGTATGTATGAGAGTGCTAAGGCTGCATTGCATTTGGACAGATAACTGAGTGAATTTGTCTACTTGAATGTTGAATTGAAACAGGGATGTCATGTCTCCCTGGTTGATCAGTCTGGATATGGATGGGTAATAAAGAGATACAAGGCAGGGTAGTGGCTGTTGGAGGGGCCTTAATGAGAGACTGCAGTGTTTGGAAACTCCCTGTGCTGTTGTTTACTGATGATACTGTGTTGTTAAGTGAAGACGAAGGGGAGTTGCAAGGCTTGGTGAAAGAGTTTGGGAAAGTGTGTAAGAAACGGAATCTAAATGTGAATGTAGGGAGGAGTAAGTTACGGTCTTCGAGAGAGATGATCTTTATGAAAGTACAGCGAGGTTGGATGAGGACGAAAAGGAACATGTGAGTGCATTTAAGTACTTGGGTAGTGTGATGAGTAAGGAAGGAAGTTTAGATGGTGAAGTGCTCGAAAGGGTACAACAAGGAAGAATGGTTGCTGGTTCTTTGAAAGCAGTGATAAGAAACAGGGAAGTGAACATGGAAGTGAAGAAGTTACTGCATGACAGTATTGTGGTACCAACTGCAACATATGGAAGTGAAGCTTGGACCTTGTTGTAAGGGCGCAAGTCAAAAGTGAGTGAAGCGGTAGTGAGTTATTTGAGAGGAGCATGTGGAGTCACATGGAGAGACACTGACGAATTAGGAAATGAAGGAGCGCTGCAGTGTAGATGTGGGTGTGATAGGAAGCGTTAGGGGAAGGACACTGAGGTAGTTTTCACAATGAGGAGAGGATGGGAAGCGACAGGCTGACAAGGTGAGAGTATGTGAGGCAGAGTGAGGGGGAGGGAAGGGGAGGCCAATGATGATATGAAGGGTTGTAATGGAGAGGAATATGAGAGAGGAGGGTGTGAGCTGGGAGCAGGGCAGTGAAATGGTGGGGGACAGGGCGACATGGAGGCCATTATTTTGTGGCCACCCCTTACGTGCTTAAGGCGCCTGGCAATAGATAGATAGGCCAAATCTGATAACCTTCTACATCTCCATACCTAGACCCTAACAGGCTTATGAATATATAACTATGTTATTTCTTCCTTAACTTGACCCAGATTTTCATCTTTTGTCCTCATATATTATGTAGCTCAGTGTTTTTTGTTTGTATTGTGACCATTGATCATGGTGTTGCTGCTCTCGAATAATTGTTTTAAATCACTCAGTCCCGTCCCTTTGAAGTACTGGCACAAGTCTAGGTCCTCAATTTTATTCATACTAACGCCATATGATATGTATGTTTATTGATGGAGTTAAGACCTATGACTAGCAGCGTTTTAAACAAACATGAGGCCAAGAAAATTATAATAAAGGAGGAAATAAATAACATGTGATATACTGTGTTTTACTTTTTATTGCCACCATCGCCACTCATTTAAAAGAAGTGAACGAGTTAAAAGCTAACTGGCGTCTCATACACTTTCTACAGGCTACCTGGTGTAGAGATTCTCATTGTGGTTAAATTAGACAACGGGAAGTAAGCTGATAACGGATGTGGGTTCTAATTCCGGCTGAGGCAGGGAACATTCTAAGGTTTTGAATTTCGTTAAAGAAGTTAATAATACCCTACGACATGTAAAAACATACCAGTTAATACCAATACACCAGCCCTGAATACAACAGCTCTAATATAATTAAAAAAGGACGGTGAATCATGTAAGTGCCAAAGTGGTGACATTTTAGAGTGTATTATATATAGGAATGCTGAGACTGAAGGAAAGGACTCGTGCACATATGTCCAGACACAAAAAAGTGTCAGTGATTATCTAATATTACAGTAGTGTTGTTGACGCTTAATATTAATCTTACTAACGCCACCTGATACTGGTATTGAGGTAATTAAAGGGTGTATTTACTGGCATATTGTCCAGGAATCCATCCAATGTGCCCATCTTGAAAGCGCCGCTCGGTCATATTCGTGGCAAAGGATTTATTCACTGTGAAGTTTTTTAGAGGTTTCATTCTCCCCCCACCTGTAACCATTTGGTAATGGTACCACGGACATTGTAGGATTGGAAGAAATATTATGTCCTTGAAAGACTTGTGCTGAAGGTATTGTTCACTGGTCTGCCATCGCCTCACCCACCGCCTCACTGTGGTCGCGCTGGTGCCCGTGAGATCCGCTACTGCCTTGTATGACAGATTCTTGCACCACAGCTGTATGAACCTCACTCGCTCAGACAGCTTGGTTTTCCTAAATGTCCGCTTTGAATCCATACCAGTTACCTGCTTAGAAGTATATTTGTGTCAGTTAAAGGTTTAGGGTTGCAAACTAATAAAGAATTGTAAGCATCAGAAGATATACAACTCAGTAAAGTTTCGGTCAATAATACATTTAGGATCCGCGAACTAATGAAAAATCGTAGGCAGCATCAAGAATCCAGTGGTTAAAACTAACCCGTCCATGGCCGTGGGTCTGGAATTTTATGTGCACCCCGGGCCGATGCCGGGTCCATTTTCTGAAGTTTCGAAAACTGATTTTTTTTTCTTGCCATACTGAAGTGAAAGTACAGATGCACCTAAAACCACAAATCCCAGCTTCCTAGACCCATTCAGTGGCTTGCAATGGAGCGCAAAAGTTGCAGAATTATCAGTAATCGATAATCGTCATCGAGAGGTGCTGCCGCACTGCAACATTGCACGTGAAATCTTTTTTTTTACTTCCCAAAACGATGTGAATGGTGCTAAAATGTTGCG
This sequence comes from Coenobita brevimanus, assembly GCF_032717465.1. Classification (NCBI taxonomy): domain Eukaryota; kingdom Metazoa; phylum Arthropoda; class Malacostraca; order Decapoda; family Coenobitidae; genus Coenobita; species Coenobita brevimanus. Next base: position 33,105,191 of record NC_136993.1, read on the forward strand.
CATATATTAGAGATGATGACATCGAATGATTTCAGTACAAAATACGTTACGATTGGCTAATATATATATATATATATATATATATATATATATATATATATATATATATATATATATATATATATATATATTCACCTTTTTGATATAAAATATGTTTATGGTAATGTCGAGTTATTTTTTTAAGTTATCGTTGTGCCATGCTTGGAAAACGGTGAGAAAGGGTTGAATTTTCAGTCCTAAATGAGAAAATTGCCTGTACCCCTAGGCTAGGCTCTTCCATTGGAGATGAAAGTGGAGGGTCAGATTTGATTAGCAATAGGAAGTTGAGTCACACACCACGTGCATGGCTAAAAACAGAATCGTAATGCAGTTTCAGAACTACGAATAAGTCTAATTATTACGAATACAGAGACAAGCAGAAATAAATACGTTTACAAACGGGGGAAAACGTATTTTTTTCCGTAATAACACCTTCACCTTTCTCCATCATTTTACCTTGTTATTTTCGCACTATACGTTCCTGCCTCTCTGACGTGAGTGTGGCAAAAGTATGATATTTTTTCTACCTGGGTAAAGAAAAAGGGTACAGCTGGATATTTTCCAAGACTTTACACAGTCAGAATTGCGAGACGACCTGCCATTCGCACCTCGCATGAGCTGATTAGCAGGAAGGGACGGAAATTCTTTTCTCCCAGGAGAGCATCACGTGAACACGGAAAGGTATCCTGTTATACTGGTGAAAGACAACGAATATGTAAAATTATTCAAAACAGAGGAACAAACCTGAGCAAATAGGTATAGATACGAAACAAAAATGAATTTTTCTTATATTTTCATGTCTTTTTTATGCCTGTGTTTATTTATAATCGTAAACAGGGTGGTTGTGTGTTTTGCAAGGGAGGAAAAAGATTATATTTTCTGTCTGGGTCGAGAAAATGGGTGTAACTAGGTGTGTTTAGACATGGCCACGAATGAAAAAAATCGTACATCCACTCATCACAGCAGCAGGTGGCGAACTGACAGTGACAGATGAGGTGTGAGAGCGTGAAGGCCAGTCTCACGTCCAAGATGTTTGTTCACTCCCCGAAAGTTTTCACAGTTTTCTACAAGTCGCACTGCATCGAATGATCCAAACCAATACGACAAACCTGAGCAAATAGGTAAAGATACCAAGACAAAAATGTATTTGTCACTTATTGTCAGCTCTGCTGTCGGGCCCTGCTGCGGATGTCACTGACGGCACTGCGCAGTTGACCCTTGTGCGGTGTGGTGCGGTGAGGATCTGTCCCTTCTCCCCTCTGGGGCTAAGATGCGAATGAATGTGTTTGAATGGATGAGTAAATGGGAAGTGTGTCGTCCTGTCTCGGCTACCTCCCTTTCCTTGGGGGAAACAGCCTAGGTATATAGATAGATTATCATGTCTTATTTGTTTGTGTCTGTAATAATTCATAATCGTAAACAGGTGGTTGTGTGTGTTTTGCAAGAGAGGACAAAGATCATATTTTCTGCCTGGGTCGAGATAATGGGTGTGGTTGTGCTTGTTTAGGCATGGCCATTAGCGAAAAAATTGAAAATCCACTCATCACAGCAGCAGGCTCTGAACTGCTTGGTAAGGTGTTTGGGAGTATAGTGTAGTTCAGTCTGAAGACGTTCAGAATGTTCTTTCACTTCCCCAAAATTTTAGCAATTTTTTAAAGGCAGCGCTCAAACGATGCCTGAGGCCATTTATCGGCTAAACATCATTCGATACCAGCGGCCATTGACGGGTTAAATACATTTGGGTCAACTAAATGTCTGACATAGGCAGCTCTGAAAAATTGTAATGTGGAACGCAACACTTATATTTAAATACATTCTCGGTCAGTAGAACATTCAGGGTTCAGACTAATGAATAATCGTGGCCATCAGGAAAATACAAAAGTTAAAATTAGGTAGAATTTTCGGTCAGTAAAACTTTTAGGATCCAAACTAATGAAGAACAGTAGGCAGCATCAAGAATTCAGTAGTTAAAACTATATACTTTTAGTCACTTAAATGTTTAGGCGGTGTCTGAATCGGTTGAGAGGCTGCCTGTGGTTCTAATGGACCCAGGATCGAATCCCGGCTGGGGCAGGGAACAGTATAAGGATTTAAATTTCATAAAAGCAGGCGTTGTTTATCTATCAAAGACCCGCCGACATTTAAAAATACCCCCGCTTATACGAGAACACCGGTCCTGTATTAGACATCCCTAGTATGTATTCAGTATGGACGATAGATGTTAGCGCCAAAGTGGTAACATGTGGAGCTGTGTAGGAGGACTACGGGGCCTTGGGGTAGGCACTGAAGGCTTTTCCCTTAGTCGGACACGCTTTTAAAAAAATGAAAATAATGTATTGTGAGAGTAACAAGTAGAACACAGTAGGCAGAAATAAGTACAGTTCTACTCAGTTGTTTTTTTTTTTTTTTTTTTTTTATCGAGGCGAAGATGCACTTGACAGATTTGTGATGATTGGCTGAATTCAGCATTACTTCATAATCTCTTTATTATTAATTGACAGCATATATCTGATGGGGAAACTTGGGCCAGGAAATGTTATTCGGACATGTTGCATTCACCCAGTCGTCACCAACTTATCAAGTGCATCTTCGCCTCAATAAAAAAAAAAAAAAAAACTGAGTATAGTCTGTAAAACGTTTAGGGTCGGAACTGAAGAATCGGAGGTAGTAAAAAAAAATACAGTAGTTTCAAATAAGGACAGCTTCAGTCAGTCAATGTTTAGGGTCCAAACTAAGGAAGACTCGTAGGCAGCATTAAGAATACAACTGTTAAGGTTAGGAACAGTTTGGTCTTTAAAATGTTTGGGGTTTTGATTGGGATTTCGAACTAATGATAAATTGTAAGCAGCATAAAAAATACAATATGGCCATGTGGAGAGAATGGAGAGTGAGAGACTGACGAGGAGAGTGTACAGTACTATCGCCAGCACTTATAGCTGGTACAGTCAGCGTTGTCAATCCTTTTTTTCCTTGGTGTGAATCCCGTGCAGCTCGACTCAGTTTCTCCGAATCATTGACTGGTGAGAGGGAGAGTCGTTGGGAGATGTCTGACGCAAGTGTGGGGGGGGATGTTGGGGGGGGGACGTGACTGAGTAAATGCGGCACAAGTGTAATACAGATGTGACACCAGCGTATTTGTTAAAAGCGTAGGTTTACAATGTGAATGAGCTAAAACAAGCTCTTTATAATGGTAACGACACTGAGTAATGGATTCCACTTGTATCTCAGAATGCTACTGCAATCTGTGTGTTGAGGTTAACATATACAAGAACTGTCATTTAACGACAGTGCCAGAAGTCTGATAAATGCTGACAGTTGGAAGTGGTAGGATGTTACATAGGTCTGACTTTATTAGGAAGAAGCGCAAAAAACTATTGCCGGTGAGGCAGCCCTAAAATTTGCCCCACGTCCTACTTTTGGTGGCAATAAGACCAGTAGGTTGTCCGTGAGTGCGCGTTTGCACATTCACACACACACACACACACACACACACACACACACACACACACACACACATACCAAGCACGGATTGTGGGTAGGGAGGGACGTATGCCTCTGTATTTTCGGCAGACCATTGAATATTTATAATTATAAACTATGACAGGAAAATGTAAGTGTTAAGTATCTTACATAAATGCTTTCATGGAATCATTTCGATGAAAACAGGGATTTGATGATAAGTTGTGGAGGGTTTGACAACGAGTTATCAAGACTTCATACTAGTAATTCCACAAAGAATGAGACTGCTGCATCCAGCTCTTATCAACCCTCGTCCGCATCCACTCATTCACCCTCCCCACCAACACCCAGACATTAGCCTCCTCCTACCCGTACACACGCAGTATAAACATACATGTTTCTTTGCGGTAATATGATGCTCTTCTCTGCTTCTCAGCTTTCGCTGTTTTCTGCAACTAAAATCCCCGCCTCTGATTGATGGAGGTTGGACCCATTTGTTCCCTGCACATGTACTAAAGGCTTCACACCGTCATGTACGATGACATGTAAATATTTTGTTTGCTCGTTATTAGTATGATTCTGCTTGGTAGGCTTATTATTGGGATGTTCGATGATATTACTAAATAAACGCCTGCCATCTTGTGGTCATTCGTAACATATAAGATTACCTGGCTGTAGTCAGATAAGTATTATCATATAGTCATGATGAAGGGGACACTGTTGTTTTATGGAACGTTCATGCCAGAAGTATGGTGTTGGATGTCGGTTAGAGGAACCACTGTCATAGTACGTGGTGGTCGTTGGTTATTGAGCCCATGACCTCTTCTCTCTGTAGATATTATTGTATTAAAAACCACAAGCACTGACACTTATGGTCGTCATGAAATAAAAGGTGCCCATAACTTCTATCTACCAAACGAATTGTAGCACATGTGGTAACGACTCACTATATAATGATAACTGCACGAGATTTTGTTTCTTAAATATTCCGACTCAGTGATGATGATGGAATGCTGCCTTGTTAGACTTTTCTATTATACTGTGCTGCCATCCATTATGATGAGAAGATTCTCTGACTTTGGTGCATGTTACGGTATACATGTAATACATTAGATTACCTACTAAGGTCAAAGGATTTGCTGCTTGCACTTCAGTGCGATTATTTAATATACATAGCAATATTATGAACATTTCGTGCACGGCATAGCTACATTAGTTCATCAGGAAGTGAAACTAACCTCGAATCAGGGTTCACTCAGGCATAGTATCGCGAAGCCCAAGTCAAATCACCTGAAGTTGTAAAGGCTACAATGTTACCACACGAAGCGTGGAGGGGTTGACTAGTGAGGTACAGTCGCCAAACTTTCCACCTGGGCCACCTAGCCGCGAGAGGTGGGTAACGGGTGCTGGCAACAGTGTATCTGTTTGTTCGGGTGTACGTGCTCAACGAAAGTTCGGATCATGAACTCTCTTCGTCCGTAGTGAACCTCTGTCAGAGTCAGAGTTTATCCCATAAATGCCTGGGTACGGAGTTCGGTGGGAGATTCTGGTGAGGACGGGCTCCAGCTCCTGACCTGAGAAGACGAAGACGGGCTCCAGCTCCTGACCTGAGAAGACACACACCCTTGCTTCGAGTGGAGATTCTCACTCCAACAGGACGGATAGGATCCAGCAGCTGAGGAATCCACTAGGAGGACCATGACGGCCAAAGTTGTGGGGCAGGTCAAGTGGTTCCACGTCCGGAAGGGCTACGGCTTCATCACATGCCGGGATGCGGGGGGGGATGTGTTCCTTCACCGCTCCTCCATCGTGGCCCCAAACCCTGCCCACCCTGTGCCGTCTGTTGCTGCTGGTGAGGAGGTAGAATTTGTTATACGGGAGGATGCTAAGGGCCCCACAGCTGCCTTTGTCACCGGCCCTGCAGGCCAGGCAGTTCGGGGCTCGCCCCATGCCCTCCCCCGTCGTCGTCGTCGGCGGCGGCGGCCACCATTTGATGTTCCTGCCTCCTTCCCTGCCTCCTCTGCCTCTACTATCATCACCATGTGTGTGGAGGTTGCTAAAGCCTTTTCGGGGGGAGATATGGCGGTTTTTGCTCGGCGCCTGCCCGTCATTTTCCAGGCCAACGGGCTCCCTGCCATATCCATCCCAGAGTCTTTTTCTTCCACACCCATGGCACAGAGGAGGCCTGGGAGGGGAGATCCTTGTCCTCGTCCTCTTCGTCGTCACCGTCAGCCCTCCTCGACTCCCACCTCCTTGGTACCGCGGGTGCTGCAGCTGCAGCCTTCCACTCCACCGACGAGGATTCAGCTGTCGGGGCATGCTGTCTCCCGCCAGTCCGCCTCTCGGCCCGTACCTGAGGTTCCCATGGAGGTTGGGGATGCTGAATCCTCATCTCCACCTGAGGCTGATTCTGACGCACCTGAATCTGAGGAGGTGACTCCTGCTGTGCCTCCATCATCAACGGACCAGGGAGCGAAGAGTGCCAGGTCCTCTAGTTCGGTCCGGCAACTCTCTTGGGGAGACTTTTCCTCCCTCCCCCCTCTTGGCCTCGAGATACTGGAGAACCAGCTGCTCCACTATGAGGACACGGCACCAGTGGAGTCTGGCGAGCAAGAGTTTTCCAAGGGGGACTACCGGCAGGCGTTGCTCTCCTTCACCGAGTTGCGCCGGGGGTCCCTCAAGACTGTTACCGACCCCGAGGAGTGTCGTATACTTTCCTACACCCTCGGGGCCGTGCAGTCTCATCTTGCCGCAGGTTCCAACTCGGACTCAGACTCTGCTGCCTCCACAGTTTAGTCCCAGCCGTCACTTTTGCTGCCCATGCCTTCCTGCTCTACTGCTCCTGATTGTCGTCTGTGCTGTGGACTGTCTGGATATTGTGTGTTCCTATATGTACAAGTGTGTTTATGTATATATGTCCAGTGTATGACACTTTGGTTTATTCAGTGTGACATTTTGGCTTAATGGCCAACGTTATGGCCGATAGCCATTAAATCGGAAAAAAAAAAAAAAAAAATCGGTGGGAAGAAAATTGTCTCAGGGGTTTGGCGGCTCTCCCATCGGTTCAGTCTGTTGCATGAAACAGGTTGCACAATGGAAATTATTGTGTGCCACAGGTGCTGACCAAGGCCAAATGAATATGACTATATGAATTTTATAATAAGATAATATATATAATATTACGATATAAATATATACTATTATATATAATACAATAACACCTATTATACTAATTTGACCTTGGTCCGTGCAACCTGTGGCGACCGGTTTCCTGCAACTGGTCGAGCCGGTGGGAGAGTTGCTTAAGGGGGGAGCTTGGCATAGTAAAAGCTAGGGGAGGCGCCGGACGTGGGGGGGGGGGTACGTTAGTCACACCGCCAGTGATAACAATTGCCGAACTAGTTTTTGAGATCCAGTAGCATTCTACTAAATATTTGCATTCGAAACAGTACTAAACATTTATTTTTCTATGTTGTTTTTACATTGTTACCATAACATGTAAATGAACTATATACTGTAGTCGCTCCAAGCATTTCTCTCACTCTCTCCTTTTTATATCAGTAATTCCATTTCATAGGGTTATCACTTGATACCATTATCAGTATAGGTTGAAGGGGAATGCATTTACTTAACATCTGTCCAGTTACGAGTAAGATTACCTGCCATATTCACATCATCAATAACACTGACCAAACATTTAGATTACGGTTAGACACTGTTAACGGTTGCTTATTTCCTCGTTGGTAAAACTTCAGGCAGATGTTTTTATGTGTTCTGTGGTGCACCATGAAGAGGTAGGAGGTTAAAATACTGTCACCTCAACAGGCAAAGAGTTCATGCATACTGTTGTCGAATGTGTGGCTATTATATTAGGTATGATTATGACACCGTATCAACATTTCATATGACTATGGTCATTACAGCACACCTGTATAGTCCATTCATCTAACGAATGACTGAATTACACATTACAAGGAAAATTATTAGTTGTGTCGCTTATGTGTGAAGTCACACATTTACCTCCGACATCTACAGTTCCTATCTCTCCTACTTAGTTTACATCAATATCAGCCCAATGAGTAATCCTGTAACGAATAATGACCTAACTTATCTAATCATGTCTGGAATCAAGAAATGGTATTTCAGTAGGTTTAATCGAGACCGGCCCAGGACTGACGAAATGCAAAACGATCAGACACCGGCATCTATTTTTCTACCGTAAGGGCCGGTCACACGACGGTTCGTCCCCCCAGTATTCAGCAGACATTTTTTAGTCATGGGTTTATCATGTAATACTGAAAAGATTACGTTTATAGGTATGTAATATTTGTAAATATGCGATCATTTATATTATTTCACTTATTGTTAATATTATTTTCCTTATTGTTTTCAATACTTGCATTATCTAATACTTTCAAGAAATTCTATCGACTAAAAATTATCGACTGAATATTGGGATGAACTCTGACTGAGGTTCACTACGGAAGACGAGAGTTGATGATCCGAACTTTCGTCGAGCATGTACACACGAACAAACAGATACACTGTTGCCAGCACCCGTTACCCACCTCTCGCGGCTAGCCGGCCCAGGTGGAAACTTTGGCGACTGTATCACTTCTTTAATGAGTGACTGTACCTTGGTCGCAGGCTTCGTTTGGTACATTTTTTTCCCCTGGCACTAGTGCCGTTTGTGTAATTTGTTTCAATTTTTGTTCCCCTGCGCAGCTAAAACACTGAATCAGTTGCTTTGCAAATGTTCCAGTATGTAGTCGTCAGCATGTGTTAGTGCACCTGGGTATTGATGCTGAGATTCAGCAAATACTTTCTGAGATGTTGAGGAAAATCAAAATGGCCGCCTTATGCCTGTAAGTGCTAAATCGGAAAGTATTTGGCCGATTTTGACCAAACTCTTTGGAAATGTAGTGGGTCATGAGTGAACATGATGTGCAGAGTATGAATGACCTTGAACGTAAGGGCACACGTCAAAATCATTTTAAAATTTTGAGTCATACAAGAATGTTTTTTTAAGATTTCTTAACAGTTATGACATAACAATATTATTTTTATATAGTTTTTGACGATATTTTGGACCTAGATTCTCACATTTATGGATCCTGGTTAGAACAAAAATCATGACACTTATCTCCGCACATTCAGTTCATGAATTATTAATAGTGCACCATTTACCACAACCACTTTAATACTGTGTTTATTTCAAAGACTACACCATATCTGATGTACAAGTGTGATTATTTTTTGTCATTCTAATCTGGAATGTGGCATCATCTGCAAAGTGAAGTCTATGAATACTGCTTCAGCAATTTCAGAATTCTAGTTGTTATTATTATTATTATTACTATTATTATTATTATTATTATTATTATTATTACAAGTAGTTGTAGTAGTAGTAGTAGTAAAAGTAGTAGTAGTAGTAGTAGTAGTAGTAATAGTAGTAGTAGTAATAGTAGTAGTAGTAGCAGAGGTAGGTGTTGCTGTTGTAATCTCAGGTTCATGTGAATGTGAATCCAGTGGACTGCAGGCTGAAGTAGGCCCACTCGAAGTGCCCATTTTTTTTCTTGTTTCGGAGGATAAAGAAGGAGTTGAGGGACGTTTGTATAACCAGACATCTGTCCTGCCTGAACACGTCGGTGCCACCAAGTGAAGGCCTACCTCTCCAGCACAACATTAAAGATATATTCACCGCTACTGCACACAAGCGTAATAATGAATAATAAATATTTACGTGGAAGTTATTACTGTTCCTTACTGAAAAGTGTTTTGCGTGGGGATACAGACATAGCCATACCTTCTTCAGGCAATTTTGAGGATAAAAATGATGTATGAATTTCTCCACTGAACATTTAAGGCATGTTGAAATCGTCACTCAGGGTATATATATATATATATATATATATATATATATGGTAGTGATGTATCGGATACCACATTTTAGAGCTCTGTGGAGGTGGAGGCAGAGCCGGATATTTATTTCTCATCAAATGCGGTCGTGGATAAAATTGCGGAGGTTAAGATATTAATTTTTGCAGACACGGACAACTGCGGATTATTAATACCTCCATGTCCACGGTTGCGGACGTGGAGGTGGATTTTTTTTTTTTTTCTTACACATATTACAGTACATTTATGCAGTATAAAGCGACGAGTTTCAGCCACACTTAAGTGTACAGTAGTATTGGCTTTAGTCTGTCTGTCTGTCGCAATAGTACACCTATTGCGACAGACAGACAGACAGATAGATAGAGAGAGAGAGAGAGAGAGTGAGAGAGAGGAACAAAGAGAAATGGAGGAAGAAAGCTAATAGAAAAGAAAACAGAAAGACGAAGAGGGACTGGTAGGTGAGAGGAACGGAGAGGAAAGTTGTGGATGAAAGGGAGAGAGAAAAAGAATTATGACAAAAAGAGAAAGGAAATATTGGACGGGTGGAGATCAGCAACCTCTGCGGTTCTTTGATGCGGAGGTGGATTATTATGCGGAGCTTTTATTATCTGAAAATGCGGTGGCGGATAATGATGCAGAGCTTTTGTTGTCTGAAGACGCGGACGCTGATAGTAATGCGGACATTATTTTCACCGCGGAGGCTCCGTGGAGGCGGAGGCGAATATCCAATGTATCACTAATATATATATATATATATATATATATATATATATATATATATATATACCTAGGCTGCTTTTCCCATGGAAAGGGAGGTAGCCGAGACAGGACGACACACTCCCCATTTACTCATCCATTCAAACACAGTCATTCGCATCTTAGCCCCAAAAGGGGAGAAGGGACAGATCCTCACAGCACCACACCTCACATGGGTCAACTGCACAGTGCAAACAGTGACATCCGCAGCAGTGCCGACAGCAGAGCTGGTTTACCCCTGCCACATCATAATAGACCCATCCCTTTACTCGCACCTGACCTGAAAATATATATATATATATATATATATATATATATATATATATATATATTTAACTGGGGGGGGGCTTAGGTATAGATTTTATCAACAGTACTTGGATTCTCTCCTAAGGTTAATATGATCGTCTGCTAGGGGGTAAGAATAATGGAACACTAACATCCACGGCATAAAGACAGTAAACTAGTAAGATGAGGACAAGATATGTGTAGTGTATCTAGGTCTCCATCAGATATCTCTTTGAGACTGTCATCAGTATCAGCCCCTGTTAATGCTTTAGCTTCGTCCACATCAGCTGGTTGCTGGCATTCGTGGTTACTGGTAAGAGGTTTGCGTCAATGTAACCCATATAAGTGGCCCCGATGGTAGAATGCGGATGTGTGCGTGCACTTCATGGGTTACTACTACTCAGACCTCCGCCCTCATCCACCTTCATCAGCAAGTAGTTGGTGTGACAGTGGGTCCTAAACGCTGAAACACCGCTCCTAGACTAAGTTAAAATCTTGCCTGTATCAAGGATAGAATAGTCGTGATTATTGTCGTTCCCAGGGGCAAGCACAACAGCAGTTCAAAGGCTTCTTACAGCAATAGCCACAGTGCGTTTGGTTGCATCTCAGGCACGAACAGTTATGGATTTCCTCCCTGCACCAGTTTCCTGCCTAAGGCCCCGTTCACACGAGGCTTTTTTAAATGTGGCGTCTACCGCCAGGGAGTTTCCCTGGCGGAAATACAGTCCCACATGAAAACCTCGAACCTCTGAACAAACGCGCGGTAGGAAGGGAAATGGTGGACCATGCGTTTGGACCAGTGGTTGAGAAAAACGCGCGGTAGCTTATGTACAGTCCAATACACTACCATTGTCTTTGCTAACGCGCGTTAGGAAACGCTCATTTGGAAACGCCTTGTGCGGACAGGGCCTAAGGTACAGTTGGCCACACATGAACCTGGAACAGTGTCGTGTGAGGTGGAGATCCTGGTACAATTATCGACGTTCATGCATCACAGTTGCTCGGACATTTCAGCTAGTATTTGACACCTCCGCCCTTCCATGTCAGTGCCACCAACAAATATGTAATTATGCCAAGATCGTCCAACGTACCAAATGCAAGACCTGTGCTATACACTGATGCTGTCAGAGGCTCATATGTTGCCAACTGTACACTTACTTACACTAACAATACTTAACAATATAATCCAAGGAGTTTCAAAGATATAAAATTAAGCAAGATGTGCCATGATAAAAAATCGCAATTCTGAGTTTCAAATGTCACTGCATACGATTTCATTTTTATCACTGAATTGGACCTGTAAAAGTTGCAACTGTACCTAATTTTCTCATGGTAATACTTACGGTATTATTATCTTTAACTAGTAATCCAGATGTTATTAATTCTTGAAAAACGTAATCTACAGTATGCCTAACCAGCTGTGATCATACATTATGATTATAAAGTCCAGTTCCGTAAATCTCTCTTCTTACACCTAAATGTGCTACCTAACAAAATCTTTCCTAATCCTTGTCGATCAGGCCTACTGATATTTGTGATCAGTGACCGTTGCTTCAATCCAGGCAACTGATCAACAAGGTAATATATTTTTTTGTTAAGTCTATTTTAATTTTGTATATCTTTTATGTTATTCTATTTACCAAACACCTACCATCCCATTCATTGATTTGTCAGTAAATCGAACTGTGACACTTCATTTTCAGATTATAATTAACCTAGAGCCTTTCCTAATGAAGGCAAATTTCATTTGCCAAGAAATCACGTTTGAAGCTATATTACTTCTTTATCTTCATGTTGAACTTTGGATTACCGTATTTTTCTTCTTGCCGACAGTTTAACAATTACGCCGCTCTGCGTATTCACTCTTTGCCCTAACAACCATATCCCATACTATATTCGTTGCGATTTCATACACACTGGATGTTCACTACTTTTATTTGAGAGTTACTGATTAGTATTTCCGATGCTGTTTGAGTATTTTTCTCTTGATGTTTTTGTCAATGTCTTCTCATGTTTCATAAATTTATTCAAATTGCATTTTCTGAAGCATTATTATACTCTGTATATCACTGTTGGATACTGTAGCTTTGCTGTTCTGGAATAATTTTTCAGTTCTTCTCTCTTGAGATGTACAGTCAGCATCGAAAGTCCTCTCGCTTGTCCTGCATTTTTTCACCAAGAACTTTAAAAACTAGTCTTGTGAATCCACTGCATACTACAGTAATGATCTGTAGCTTAAAAATGGTATCAATTTCCCCTGCTTCTCATAACCCAGAATTATTTTCGACAGCCATAGAGAGAAATGTAGAGTATTTTGAGTGCCGATTATACATTTACCAGACACCACACCATTCCTTCATGACTTACATCCTCACCAACAACTATCCAAATCCCGAGGCACAATGGGTATGAAAATCAGAAGAAAGTTGTTTGTCACCTACGAATGTTTGATATGTCTGACTGTTGTATGACGTACTTTGAAACCATTACACTGGAGTATGGTTCAGTTCAGCGCACATGAAATATTTTTCACTTTTTGTATGTGCAATTAACATATTTCTGCGTATGATAATTGCAAAGTCCTTTCCCTGGTGCATTTTTTTCGACTAGAAATATTTAGTCAGTGTATTCAACCGTCATGAAGCACACTTTCACTTCGGGTACCCGTTTCAAATTGATAGTCTGTAATCTCACTTAAATGGTTATTACGGGACTTGGGTTTTCACTGATATCTACCAGTCCTAATAATAACTATTATTTTTTCCCACTTGCTATTTACTAAGCTTTACTATTCTTTTGCTTCTTTATCAGGGGATGATGCTAGAACCTGCATTTATTAGAATTTCTCCTTGTACCTAATACTCGTTCCCAGTCGACCATTTGCCCTTTTTATTTAATGTCTGAAAAATTAAAATCCTCATTATATATCACGCAATAACTTCCCATAACACTACGCTTATACCTTAAAACACAGCCGAGTACTTCGCTTCTCAGTACTGTTGTGGTATCATCTCATCATGATATATATGGGAACAGTCAGTGTTTATCTTTAAGTGAAAAAATCTCAGACACTGGATGTGCCCCGCACACTTCAAACTTTGAGTAATATTGCCCAGCTCCTGACTATTGGCAAAAACATTAATCACCCTTCTGTAAGTACAGACGACAAGTTTCGTGCACTTTATCACATGTAAGTATTTTAAGTAGCTGAGGCAAAAGGATTTCGTTCATCATATCCATTTCTCCGAAATCCTTCACTCTGCGGCAGTGTTATAATACTACGCTTGTCTTAGGCGTTCAACTAGACTTAATAAGTAATGTCATCTCTGTTACAAAAGGACATGAACCCCATTAAGCTCTCATCCCCTCCACCCCCACAGAAAGAGAGAGAGAGAGAGAGAGAGAGAGAGAGAGAGAGAGAACATGTTTAATTCACAAAATTACATATGTAATGTTTTTTTACGCGTCCGACTCTGGGCAGGCTTCAGCGCCAATCCCAAGGCCCAGTAGTCCTCCTATACACCTCCATTTGTCACCACCTCGGGGCTAACACCCACCGTCCAAACTGAATTCATGCCAGGGCTGCCTCATACAGGACTGGTATACTGGTATTAGAAGGGGTATTTTTTACGACATGTCGGTGGGTCTTCTGGTAGATCAGTAAAGTATGCATTTTATGAAATTCAAATCATTTAACTGTTCCCTACCCCAGCCGGGATTCGATCCTGGATCCATTGAGACTGCAAGCTGCCTCTCTACCGATTCAGCCACCGCCTCCTCATAAATATAGCATGTGTATTTTAGTCAGTCCCAATATATATTTAACACGTCCAGCAGTCTCGAAGTGAATGGATCATGATACTGATATCTTGTTTCATATACTTTTCAGCCTGAGAGGTTTTGATGACAGCCTTTTACCTGTAGCCTAATATAAAACAGCATATACATATCTGATGAACACCTGTTTGAACTACGGCTAATTTTTGAGATTCAGTATTATCTTTTGTGCGTTTTCTCGATTGTCATGCCTTCACTAAATAATCCCATATCAATGTTGTTCTTTAAGCCAACTTTTGCAATAAAACACTGCCACACCAGCACCACATTAGCACAGTCAGCCACACCAGCACCACATTAACACCGTCAGCCACACCACCACCACACTAACAATTGGCCGTCAGCCACACCACCACCACACTAACACCGTCAGCCACACCACCACCACACTAACACCGTCAGCCACACCACCACCACACTAACACCGTCAGCCACACCACCACCACACTAACACCGTCAGCCACACCACCACCACACTAACACCGTCAGCCACACCACCACCACACTAACACCGTCAGCCACACCACCACCACACTAACACCGTCAGCCACACCAGCATCACACTAACACCGTCAGCCACACCACAACCACACTAACACCGTCAGCCACACCACCACCACACTGACACTATCAGCCACACCACAACCACACTAACACCGTCAGCCACACCACCACCACACTAACACCGTCAGCCACACCACAACCACACTAACACCGTCAGCCACACCACCACCACACTAACACCGTCAGCCACACCACAACCACACTAACACCGTCAGCCACACCAGCACCACGTCAGCCACATCACCACCACACTAACACCGTCATCCACACCACCACCACACTGACACTGTCAGCCACTCCGGCACTGCACCTTCAAGACTTACCAGCGATGGTCAGGCAGCGGCGGGTGAGGCTGTCGGCCGAGCAGGGTCAGGCGGCCGGTGACGTAGACACGCAGGGACGTCCGTATTTATCTGTTTTGCTACACCAAGGATGCGCATGTACCGCAGAAACTTAATTCAGTAGTGCACCACACGACTCAGGTTATTGTGATACTCAGTTGGTTCAGCTAATTCGGTAACATTTGCAGGTGTAGGGCAGGGCACGAGATCGGACGATAGTGCAATTATCTCCCTTGCAGACGCACTGTAGGTTCATACACTGTCACTCAAGGCATATCATTCCTTAGAAAGGATTATTTAATCATTTTGACCGATCCCTTGCCTTGCCCAAAGCTTGCAAGTGGCTGATAATTAACTGAGGCAGCTGACTAGGTGAAATAGACCAACATTTGCCAAACCATTTATCCTATAATAATCTTGTGTTAAGTAGGGAGAGAGAGAGAGAGAGAGAGAGATTCATATTATATTTATTACAGTATATAGATAGATAGATAGATAGATATAGATATAGACAGATAGATAGATAGATAGATATACTGGCAAAATTATTTGATATTAAATCAGGTACTTTACTTATATGTAATTATCCATCCGTAGTGTTATAGATGAATTTATTCATCTGTATACAAATATCAGGTAGTTAACCTGCAAATAGAATTGTGATTTTTTTTTAAAGTAATGTCACTTTATCGTGTCGTTTTTAAAAACCAGCTTTCAGCCTACTGGGCCTGATGACAGTCATAAAAGATATAAAGCAGTTAAAGTGTAAGATGATGACGACGATGACGAAGGTGTTAACATTCCAAATATTAGTTTTATTTACAGCTGAACGTAAATGGACAAAAGAAAGGATACAGCCGAGCCAGTGTTTTGAATGTAATGTTTCGTGTTAACCGAATCGATGTTTTCTCAGCTGATTATTTTATTCTTTTGCTTTAATGCACAAGAAGTTAATTATTTCAGTTCGAAAACATCTGTTCGCTGAACAACATACGTAACATGTAAATTGACACTACGTCCCTTGCATTATATATATATATATATATATATATATATATATATATATATATATATATATATATATATATGTGTGTGTGTGTGTGTGTGTGTGTGTGTGTGTGTACAGTTGTGGTAATAAATAATCACTATTCTCTCGGCATCACGTGCTCCCAGGCTGGGTGCCACCTTTATGCGTGATAAGCCACCCTGGAGAAAGAGGGAGTGGGAGGGAAGGACCAGAAAGAGAAGGGAAGGGTGGCGGTGGGGGGACTAGTGATAGTAACGGGGGTGGACTGAGGAAGGGGAAGTGGGGAGAGGGAGAAGTGGGAAATGCGAAGTGGTGGTCACATTATTTGTCTATTTTCTTTCATTCAGGGCATGATTTAAAGGAGTTAATACTCAGTAGATAATACTGCATTACACCCTATACAGCGGCGTCCAGATAACAAGCTTTAGATAGGTGCTGATATCAAGAGTTAATGTAGCTCGTGAGAGA
This sequence comes from Coenobita brevimanus, assembly GCF_032717465.1. Taxonomy (NCBI): domain Eukaryota; kingdom Metazoa; phylum Arthropoda; class Malacostraca; order Decapoda; family Coenobitidae; genus Coenobita; species Coenobita brevimanus. The sequence continues at coordinate 33,121,865 of NC_136993.1, forward strand.
AATATACTGGCGTGACAACTCAAAACATTAGTCCGGAGCCAGATACTTGCACGTTTATTTGTGTATTTTGACTTCCGGACGCAGAATGGAATCTGGACGGCTTTGACTTCCCATAATGTTTTGTGCCATAAGAAACGTTTCTCCACCCGTACATGTAATTAATTCACCAATGAAACTAAATATCATATGCAACCTTTGACACACCTTTGTCCTCAAATACGAGTTACACTCCCTCTGCAACAGTCACAATAATGTCAGCAATTTATATAGCATCTTTATATGGAACAGAAGCTATTTTTCAAAATTGTGCATAAAGGTGCAAATAAATGTGATGTCTGTGCTCATGGCTGGATATAATAACGATATCTCTCATAATCTAATTTAAAAGGAAAGTGAAAAAAAAAAATCCTACCCAAACTCCCAAAATATAATTATCTGTGTCCAATGTTTACCGACAATGGTCAAGCCAAAGCAATCAGGCAAGCCTTGAAAAGTAATGTAGTCCCAGTGGCCTCCTGCCTCAATAACCTATTGCAGTCGTCGCGGCACCGAGGAAACAATGTTGTTGATGATCTGCTGATTTCGTCCTACTATTAGCTCCCACTTGTCCTTGTTGTGGTGGAAGAGGAGGGGCCCGTGTCCTCTCGTTCTCTGGCTCCCACTCTTTGACAATCTGGGACCACACATAGTCTCGATGGCTCTGCACTAATGTTTGATCTGTCACGCCAGTATATTTCCTCACGAGCCAGCCCTTGATATCACCATCTATCTAAAGCTAGTTAGCTGTCGCTGCTATACAACGTGCAATGTAGCATTATCTACCGAATATTAATTCCTTTATATCATGCCCTGGATGAAACTAAATAGACAAATAATGTGACCACCATTTTGCACTTCATTCTCTCTCCCCTACCTACCGTCCCTCCCCTCCCTCACTCCACCCTCGCACCATCACTCGCCCTCCCACCCACCTTCCCCTCTCTCTCTGGCCCCTCCTTCTCAGCCCCTCTTACTCCAGTGTGACTTGTCGCGCATAAAGAGAGCCAGCCTGAGGGCACGGGGTACCGTAGAGGATAGTTGATTGTTATGACCACGAATGTATGCACACTAGCACGGGTACTCGGTGTTGCCAGGCCAAAAAAAGCCCTAATACTCTAATCCTATTTGTTCTACTTCAATCTTTCTTCTTTCTATTTCTCCAGAAAGACCATGCTACCCTCTTATGCTTTTGAATAGGGATTACGAATGGTCCAGGAATTTTCTATTTCAGCTTCCTGCAGACCTTAATGCACTGTATTTGTGCGCACTTGTTTATTATTACTGGTGACCTTAAATGACCTCTGAGGTCAATCTCACGTAGCCTATGTCCTAATCTGGAGGTCTATGTGAGTCTATGTGTGCGCAAGAATTGGGCTGCTGGGGTCCAGTCGTTCGAGCGTGTATATTACTGGTGACCTCAAATGACCTGACTGGTGACCTCAAACTGACTTTGGAGGTCAACTTAATAAAGAGCAAAAAACCGAGAAGTGACAAAGACATGAAAGTTAGTGGAGTCATAGAATATATATTGTTGTTTGCTTTATGTAGGGAAGAGTAAAGTTGTGGTCTTCGGAAAGAAATAAAGTCCCAATGAATGTACAGTGAGGTTGGTTGAGGAGAGGAAATGGAAAATGTGAGTGCGTTTAAGTACTTGGGTAGCAGGTGTGATGAGTAAGGATGGAAGTTTATAGGAGTGAAGAGCTTGAAAGAAGGAGCACAGCAAGGAAGAAAGGTTGCTGGTTCTTTGAAAGCAGCGATAAGAAGAAGAGGGAAGTGGGCACGGAAGTGAAAAAGTTGCTGTCATGGCAGTATAGTGAGTAGGAGCACAACTCTGGGAACGTATGGAAGTGAAGCTTGGACGTTGTTGGAGGGACACAAGAGTGGGAGCAGTGGAAATGGGTAATCTAAGAGAAGCATGTGAGGTCAGGAAGTGAAGAAGCGTTGTGGTGCGTATGTGGATGTGACTGAAAGTGTTAGGAAAAACTCATTGAAATGGTTTGGCCAGTGTGGAGAGGATGGAGAGCGAGAGACTGACAAAGAGTGTGTATGTGAGTGAGGTGGAGAGGGGGAAGTGGGAGGGTGAGGCCAAGGATGAGATAGGAGGGATTGAGTGGAGAGGTATATGAGAGAAAGGGAGGTGTCATCTGAGAGTCAGGGCTATGAAATGGAAAGGGACAGGAAGGCGAGATGGAGGCAATATGTTTGTGGCCACCCCTTGCCAGGATTAAGGCGACTGGCAATTGAGAAATAGATAGTTTGCTTTATGTATATTTTTTAAAAAGTACAGTGACTAAATATTTTCATTCTTAATTATTTTGGAAAAAAGTTGTATTGAGTCAGATTGAAATTTATATTTTGTTGTATTTTACACGCATCAAATTTGCTTGTAGTGGAAACATTCTAAATTATATTTTTTCACTGTGTTCATAAAAAGCGCAATAAAAATATAACTTACTCAAGTAAATTCAAAACAATATTTTAATTACTTTAATTTTTCAGAATTATAATTATATTTCTGCCTTTCTTTTGATTACCCGTCAATGTAAAGGATGCCGTTTTATCACGTTCCCACCCAAACTTTTGCTTTTATATATACCTACATCTATTTTCATTATTATCTATCTACAGCCAGACACACTCAGTTCTGCACGGGGGGATGGCTACAAAACAACATCATCACTATCACGTGGGCCCGTCCTCGGCCATCAGGCTGCCGTTCCTCCATCTCACACCACTGTTTCATATACCTCTTCACCCCATCTCACCACTCCATCCTTCCTCTTCTTCACTGTGTGCACTACTATACTCGTACTCTTTTTACTCTAATCTGACCTAAGATTGCCGTCTCTCTATCTAAAATGCTGATTTTCAACATTAGATGACACTAGTGTATGATGTTATTGACGAAGTAGTAATTAACTGTGGAAGCTGTAATGTACAGCCGTTAAAATAACTTTTTTCTGCCACCCCAGCTACAGCGAGAAAAAGCTGCAAAAGGACGAAAATCTGGCTCCAAGTAGAAAATAAAACAAGTATAGTCAGCCTCTCAATCTTAGCTCAATCCATATAACCAAAACCCTTTCACCGCATTATGCAAATCCACGTCAAATTCTCAACATAGGCTAATCCACATCACCACCACAACACTTCCTGATTTTCCCTATTTATCTGTATCCCTCCCCACGAAACTCCACCTGCCCCTCTCAGATAACTCATTTCCGCTGTTCTAACTGTTGACTTGTTGACTATGCAGCGTCGAAAGCATTATAGTTGTTTTTTTTTTGCTTGTTTCTAAAAGAAAGTATATCTCAATTATTTTTTTTCTAAGTCTCTGTCGTTAGTTTTTGTGAATGTTAAGTATAACAGGGACAATAAATAACATAAAAATGTGCGTTATGTTCGTTTTCTTTAAAAATTGATGTTTCCTTCTACATCAAGGTGCTGAGTAAACGATACTTTTATTTTCAGGCTCAAGATTTCCTTACCACCTGCATTTCATATTCTGATCACCTTTTAAAAAAATCATATTTCTTCCAAAGAACAGTGTCATAAGCATGCTGCATACGTTTTTATATAACTCAGCAGCCTCCACAGTCCAACTCCTCACCTGTATCCACACTCGCGTATTGAATCAGTCTCACTGTTCGTACTCTAATCCTTTCACAAGAAAGCGCCACACTCTCAAGACTTACCGGAGGAAAGGCGATAGTCAGGCAGCGGTGGGTGATGTAGTCGGCCGCACAGGGTCAGGCGACTAGTGAGCCAGACACCCCAGCACGACCGAATTTATTGTTGTGATCTCTCTCTCTCTCTCTCTCTCTCTCTCTCTCTCTCTCTCTCTCTCTCTCTCTATTTCTCTCTCTCTCTCTCTCTCTCTCTCTCTATTTCTCTCTCTCTCTCTCTCTTTCTCTCTCTCTCACTCACACACACACACACACACACACACACACACACACACACACACAGGTACTCTCTTTGACATATACTGGAAGATACATTGTAACACTTCTTCCTTGGTGACCATTCTGCATTTACACTATAATAGATTCAAGTATGATTTTATTTTATGCCTTTACCCTCTGAGGAGAAAGTAAAGTTCTACTCTGGGTAATTATAGTCTCAGATGAACAGACCTATACTCTTTTTATTCTGACTTGACCTAAAATTGCCATCTCTTCAGTTTGAATGCTGAGTTGTAACATTAGACTGGCACGATAATATGTTACTAATCACAAAGAAGTGTTCTGGAAAGGATATGGAGTCACAGCATTGTCTTTCTCTGTCAGTGAGCTACGTGAAATTAGCTGCAGAATTAAAAACACCTGAACTAATTTGTGTAAAAACCCTATAGTATTGATAGGGAAAGGTAATAAATATGAATTCTTTTGCACTAATTAGTTTATTAAATATTCATGGGTGTACAGGTAATTACATAATAAGCCATATAAACCCAAACCTTTTCAACCTTCTTAGGGGAGTGCTCTAGTGCTGATGTCCATTCTGTGTTCCATTTTTGCACTTATTTCTCTTTCAGGAAAGTCTAGTTTATGCAGACTTTTGCCAGTTAAGTTAGGAGTTAGGTTAGGATAGAATAGGTTATTTTAGAGAGAGAGAGAGAGAGAGAGAGAGAGAGAGAGAGAGAGAGAGAGAGAGAGAGGGGGAGGGAATGGAAGGGTGAACATCCGGGGAAAATCAAACATAAAAGGTGGTGTAAAAATAGTAGAAAAACCTAATGTGCTGTCCAATTACTGAAGGGGTTAATGAAGGCTGTATTTGACCCCACAATCACTGTAAGTCTGTCCTGAACTGAATGGATAAAACAAGAATATGATAAAACGATACTGTACTGTAGAGCGGAACACGCAACCGTTTTATTTAACGGCAGATTATACATTTTGTGGCACAGTTAAAAAATAATTGTCAAAGTGTCTGAACTGAATCGCATAAAGGTAAATTTACTTTTCTTAAATGATAAAAGGAAACCACTACTTCTAGCTGTACAGCATCATGTACTTAAAGCAACGAACTGATTTTTCTAGTATTCAAGATTCAACAAAATCATTAAATAAAGACTGATTTGGGCACATGCACTTTTATGTATCTGCTTATTTCAACATTGGATTAATTTCGTCAAAACAATTTTTGTTGTTTTTTCTCAGTGGATGAACTCACTTTCACTGTGACAGGTTATTAAACAAACACTTTAAGCAAAATTTATATTTCCAGGACACGTAAAATAAAAATTACCCCAGACACTTTCTATGATAATAACGTCAAAATGTTATTCGTAGAAAAGTAAATGTATGAAATATCTTTCAACTGAAAATTAATAGAGAAACTTCCAGTGCCTGTTTTGAGGAACACAAGTTTGTAATACTACGCTTGTTCTAGTTAGCAAAAAGACCCACACGAAGATCCTCATCTGGTGTCCTAATATATATATATATATATATATATATATATATATATATATATATATATATATATATATATATATATATATGTGTGTGTGTGTGTGTGTTAATGTTGAAAACCTTGTTTAACAGAAATAGGCCTATGTTGTTGCAGAAGTGACATACCACGTCAATAGCACACTTGGAGAGAGTTGGGTAATCTCTTTTCAGCTCTATCCAAAATATGTCTAAGGATACGTCACTGAATTTCCTAGATTTGAGGTGTACGGTAATTCTTAAAATCTAAAAAGTTCTTCTCGTGCCCTTGCAGGGATATAACCAAGATGATGCTTCTGTAGCTGAAGCAAAGGATTCTGGCGAACCAAGCCACACATGGGTCTGTATAACACAAAGTTTTCTGCTACGACATTCCTTCCAAGTAAATAACTCAGCTATAGGGAGCGAGGGTGGGGTGCTGCAACACAATATGTAACATGGTGCTTAAGGAGCGGGTGATAAAAAAGAGGACCTATGCACCCAGGAGGAAAATATGGAAGTTGAAAAAACAAGCAGTAAGGGATACCTTTCATACCGAGATAAGTAGAGTGGTGGCTGAACAGGGAGACGTTGATAGAAGTGTTAATGAGCAGTACAGAGCCCCAAGAACTTGTACCCCTTGAATGTTACTGCTTCATTGTGTGGATGGATAAGCCCCCCCCCCCGAAGACTTAAAGAAGTAACTTGGTGAGTAGGATGATTATGTAGAAGCTTCTGCAGTTAAGGAGAAAATAAGGCTTCTCTGGGAGTGGAGAAAAAAAGTGGGTAACAAAGAGAAATACTTGGCTGCCAAGTGAAAAATAGGGCTAGAAGAGAGGCGTTTACAGAGCAAAAGTCTGAATCTCAGAGAATTATACTGGATAATCTATATAATGGGAAAAGGAAGAATATGAAACAAATGAAGAGGAAGGAGGATAGGGTTATCATAGGTCAGCAGTGTTTGCTGAAGAATGATGAAGGAAAGGTGGTGGTGAACAGTGGGGATATTAACTCCATAATGTACTAATTGGATCCGACTGATCCCGCTTTTCCAGAATTTCACTTGATTCCTAATAGGATGCGTTAAGGGAGCCCTTTGTAAAAAACATGCGGACAGTAGGTTTTGGCCCGATTGACAGGATGTATATCGATGCAAACCAATGAGAACTAAGTCCTGAGTAGGGAGGAGGGAGGAACTATCGAGCCCCCTACCCATGGTGGGGGTGATTCCCCCACCACCCTCTCTCCTTTTTGCCACCTACCTCTACCCCAAGCCTTTTTGTTCCCTCTCCCCCTTCCTGCAGCTTTTGACTGGGCTCACAACTCCTACCAACTCTATAAAAAACTGATTTTTCCATAGCAACACTCCCCAACCACATCCTCCTTCCACTTTCTTCCTCTATCATCCTCTCCCCCCCCCCTTCACTATCCCTTCCTACTCCCTCCACCCCTTCCTACTCCCTCCACCCCTCCAGCTACTTTCTTGCTGTGGCTACATGGTAAACATTTGACATATGAGAATGATATATACATTATTTGGTGTATAAAAATCAAGATCTTTAATTCTGCAATACCAAAATTAATGTTGATGCAGTTTTTTTCCTCTCCCTATATGCAAGGGTTGCCAGTGTGTCAATTTTTGACAGCTCTTTGACAGGGTATTTAGCTCAGTAAAGCAGTTGGTCTAGAATGTTCTGGTTTGCGGCATAAGATGTGTAGAAATTCAAGCTCTAAACCTTGGGCCAGAACATTTTTTACTTTCTGTAAGAGTTGAAGAATTGGTTCCATATGCAGATTTTCAGAGAAGTGCGGTCCGATTGAATTGGATTTATCCTAGGGGTTAAAGACGCCTAGAGAGAACACTACAACTGGTTGCTTGAATGAGGGAATTTGGACCGCTGCAAACAGGGAAGGTCTGGAGCAGAGATGTGTTGGATATTCGCATCTGCGCCATATGTGGAACTTCCGCATCATTCTTTAAATCCGCATCTGCATCTACTTTTGTGATAAAATAAACATCTCCATCAGCACTCTGACCATTCACGCATTTAATAGACATCTGCATCTGCATCCCTACCACACACAAAGAGGATGTGGTGAATATATTGCAAAAAGAGACTGAGAAAAAACATTAACTGGCAGCAATGAGTGTTTCTTATCACTCTGTGATAAAGTGCAGCATGACCAGATTTAGCATAATTATGCTAAAGTTAAGCATATTTCTCCAGGAAATCATTGGTTTAGCATAAAATGTTAACATATTGTCAAACTGTTGACATTACCAGGGAAATTTTGTTCTATTAAACACAACTAACATGAGTAATTACTAATTTGTTGGTTTTGGTCACAAGACAGACATGTGTCAGATATCGGCATCCGCTTAGGGGGTGGAACATCCGCATCGTTATTAAAATCAGCATCCACATCTGCATCTGCATTTGATAAAATCAACACTGCATATCAGCATCTGCATCTGCATCAACGTTCGTGATTTAACAAACATCCACATCCGCGGGTCTTCTGAATTCAGACATCCGATACATCTCTAGTTTTGGAGCCAGCAGATCCAGCCAGCGTTTGGCCCCTTGCCCATGTTAACCCCTTGCCAGGTCCGCAACTATTTCAGGCGGGTAGCCCCCAGCCCAATTCATGGGGGGGAGTTGGCACCTTTCACCACAGGGCAAAATTGATTGTGCTCTGGCACTAAAGAGGAAGAATTTACACACAGCTGGACAATGCAATCCACACCCCTGTAGGCCAAATGGTTACCGCACAATTGCGTGTCAAAGTTTAAAAAAAAGTTTATAATAGTTACCCCTCGAACACAATCTAAAACGCGAAAATTTTGGTAACTGCCTATTTTTCTTATTGAAACATGAGTCATTTTCAAAGTGTTTTGTCACACCAACCAGTTTAGAAAAACAGGTGTACTGTATGAATAGGTGTGGGGGAGATTATTAGGCTGTGGGGAGATCAAGTTAGGCTGTTGGGAGTAGGCCTATAGGTACAGGGAGTTGGAAAAATAACCAACTCTCGGGGGTCTGTAGGGGTGGAAGAGTAGGGAGGGACAGGAGGAGGGAGGGGTGGGGTGGGGTTCGGGGGGGAAACAAGGCTAGCATGGGGGTGGAAGGAGGGGCACATGGGTGGGTGGGAAGGCACACAGGTGGTGAGGTGGTGAGGAGAGATGCAGGTGCGTGGAGGGATGGAAGGTGATGCATGGGGACAAGGGAGGGAGTGAGGGCGTGGGGTAAGAGGGTGGCACCGACATGGCCCAGAGGTCGAGTGCCCCTCCCACCCACCCGGGTTGGTCCAATCTCCCCCTCCCCGCCACATCAGGGATGAGTTCTCATTCGTCTGAAGCCATAGTACAGTCTCCAGCAAAAAGTCGAGCACGACCGGCTCGACGGGCAGGTTGGTATATGTGGCACCGCCGCACCCCAGATTTCACCCTCCCTCCCTCGTTCCCCATTCATTTCTCGTCTACCCTCCACCCTCCCCACATCCAAGGGCTGGAGCCTACTCACATTGTCTCAACCACTCTTCCATCATCCATTTTGTCTTGGGAAATCAATGGTTTTGTTATGATAACGAATAAAAAGCACATTACACAGTATTTTACTCCATGCTATAGTTATTTATACACCACTGATGATCTGAACGCAGGGTAATAAAATCGTAATGTATTCGTATAACAGTAGAGGTCTGTAAATCATACAGTTTATCATTTTGACGGTTGTATCCAGTCAGTGCATAACATTAAACAGTCGAACGCTATATGTTTGTAGTGGTCAGTGGTGTGCTCCTTCCCTTACTCGACGTAATCACTTTGAAACTTTACAGAACTCTAGTATAGGTCATTACCATTGAGTTAATACTAATACCCCACGTGTGATAATAGCAAAGCTTTGCTGAGTAAGTACAGCACAGGATCAGTATTATCTTGGTTATTAATGTCTTAATACATGATATCGGAAGGAAACGTTGGGCAACAGGGACAGCTTGTCTGGTGGTTAAATGCCTCCAAACTAAGTTGATCAAGCCGAGGCCATGACGTGGTTGCTGGCATTACCAAACGTCAGTCAATATTTAGACGCCATTCATTGCTGCTGATGAGTATTATATCCAAGGTCAGTTTCATACACCAGGACCAGCCTCAACAGTACAGTGAGCCGCGTGGTGTGCTGACCCCCGCGCACACCACACAACTAGGGTCGGATTACCAAGGTATGGACAAAATGGGCAAGCTGCCTCTACCAGGCCACGGCCTGTCACAGGGAACATCCAGACTTCCAGAGGGGAGATATAATATACTCTTTGGGCGTCCAAATAAGGGCCATCATGCACCTTAAAAAAAGGCCATTATAGGTCATGCCAACATTTCATTGGAAATAACAGAAAAAAGGGATCTATATGTTGCAGGCCAGCCGTCTGCACATTGCCTACCCAGAGCCACACCATGGTTAATCCGGCGCCTGCACTTCACAACCAACCCTCTCCACCCTCTTACCTCAGCCACTTATCACCACTCACTCCAGCAAGAGGACCCCCACCACCTGATAACAATATCAGGAACATAGCACCTGCCTTACACAGTTAACTGCAATAAGGGTGTAATTTGCGATTTCACACGATTTTAACACGACGTATTTCGAGAAAGGTAACCAATAACTAAACTGGCCGAATGGATGATCTGCACAGTAACCAAAAAAACTTGTATCGATTGCAAATTACGCTAATCAGCATTATCGTGCCATACAACAGATAATTTAGTTTATTAGTTTTCAGAGAGAACGTTTTCAACAAAGGTTTTTCGAGTTACAGTTCGCACTGGTCAGTGTTACTTGTAGCAACGTAATAGATGTAACGGTCAGGATAACTTTATTATTATTAGTTAGCTCTTCAACTTGTGTCCCATGTCTGTTACTATTTTCCTCTATCTCTGTGTGGCCATGGTTTTTCCTATTAACTATCGTCAGCCAAAACGTCAATTGCCTCAGAGAGGGAAGGATATTAAAATGGACAAACGGTTTTGGTTATGCAAATATTTAATACAAGAAAGACTAACTGACTACCGGTATATTTAAGAACACATTTTTAAAACAATATGAAATAATGAGGTCAGACATTGGATTTATATGATAATGGAATAATGTGTGGGTAACTGAGGGAGTGATAAGGTAACCCTGTCAACGCATACAAGTAGGACTACCCACCACCTTTTCTATCACCCTGTTCCAGTTGCCCTACAATAACATGTGGTATAATGACAATAATGAATGTTTTACCAGAGATCTGGTGTTTTAGCCTGACTTACCCTGCAGAGTTAAAGGCTACATTCAAACTAATGTATTATAAATCCCGCTATTGCACCGCATATCTGATTGAATAACTTTCAGAAAATAAGGTATTACTGTGTATTGATCATTAATGCTTATTTGCCATATCGTTACACTATAAATATCGCTTTACTGTATGGCTCAGTGGACAATACTGTAATGCACACTCAATGGTGTTAATAAAGACGTGTTTATGAGCATTCTAGATGGAAAAGAAAACACACACACACACACACACACACACACACACACACACACACACACACACACACACATCATTCATTAGACCAACCCTGGAATATGCATCAGTAGTCTGGAGTCCTCATCTCAAAAAGCATATAGACAAGATTGAAAAAGTTCAAAGGGCCGCTACAAGATGGATACCAAGCTTAAGGGATCTAAGCTACGAAGGAAGACTAATTAAACTTCAAGAATCTACACACCAACACTACAGGAAGAGAAGGAAAGAGAGGTGACATGATAATGCTATATAAGTGCATATCAGGAAAGGAGAAAATAGACATAAATGATTACTTAACATATAGAGAAGCATCAGCAAGAGGACACTGCAAAAAACTGCATAAGAAGAGAGGTGATAAAGACGTAAGGAAATTCCAGTTTCCCAAACAGAGCAATTGAGTCAATGGAATGCACTACCAAATGAAATAGTGTGTGCCAAAACAATTCACAAATTTAAGGATATGTACGATAAATATGGTTTAAGACTCCGGGACAGTACGAGAGGCTTGACTCATTCCTGTAAAGATACAATTAGGTAAGAACAATTAGGTAAGAACACACACACACACACACACACACACACACACACACACACACACACACACACACACACAATCAATCCACCCCGGGAAGAGCTGTCGATCCTGGGTCCATGTCCATCTCCCCAGGCCCCCCACAACAACGTGTGACTGCCAGCTAACTCCCACCCCCACACACACACCACTGACCACTACACACAACTGCTTATAGCTTCCAACTGTTTAATGTTACACACTGACTGGATACAACCGTCAAAACGATAAACTGTATCATCACAGACCTCATTGTCATACAAATATATTACTGTTTTATATTTCTCTGCGTACAGATCGTGGTGTATAAATAACCATAGCATGGAGTAAAATACTGTGTAATGTCTTTTTATTCGTTATCATAACAAAACCATTATTTCCCAAGACAAATGGATGATGGAAGAGTGGATTGAGACAATGTGAGTAGGCCCTTGGATGTGGGGAGGGTGGAGGGGGTAGACGAATGAATGGAAACGAGGGAGGGAGGGTGAAACTGTGGGTGCAGCAGCGGTGCCACATATACCAACCTGCTTGTCGGAGCCAGTCTCTTGACTTTTGCTGAGCCCAGACTTGAACATTATAATCGGGGTGGAGGAAACGCTCCACAGAATTTTACAGGTTCACAGCTCTAATGATGTGATTAGGCTATTTGGCATAAAACTCTCATTGCTTCAGGAATTGATGCGATTAGGCATTAAGGACACTGCTACTGTGAGAAAGGCAATGGGCAGGATGCAAATGGGAAGGCAGCAGGCGTCTCTGGAGTTGACTGCTCAGAAGTGTTGAAAGCCTTAGGAGATATAGGAGTGGGGTTAATCATTGATTTGATAAATACAGTTATATGAGTGTGTTCTCCCAGATGATTGGCTGAAGAGTGTAATTATAGGAATGTTTCCCTGGCAAGAGGAAATTATAGAGGCACAAAAGCTTTAGGACCAGATAATAAAGTTAATGGAGAGAGTTCTAGAAGGTATGATTAGAGAATGAGTGAATCTTGATGAGATGTAGTTTGTGTTTTATGCCAGGCAAAGGGACCACTGATGCCATTATTCAATGTTCGAGCAGCTTTAGAAAAATACCCCGCTGCAGGTGGTCACCTGGATGTTATTGTGGTGGGGCTTGAAGCGTGGCTGTTGGTGTCACCTACTTTGGAGGCGATGCCTATCTTTTTAGGGTTCAGCATTTGTCAGCCTCGTGGACCAAGCACCCTTTACATCACTGGTGGAGGAGGGCATGCTGATTATACCACCTAGGGCTGGACTGTTGCCTCCCCACATATTTGCGTCCTGTAATGCTGGGGAGACGGATGTCCTGGGGGTTGAGCGATGCTGCATGATGCACCCTGCAGCTAGTAATACACCTAGTTGTTCCCCTTATTTCTGCCCTCTAGATGGGCTGCCTGGTTGAGCCCAGGAACAGGTCAGTCGGCTGGTCATGCATTGGCTAGGGTCAAGTGGCCACTGGGGGGCCCTGGTGGTTCCTATCATCATGAGTCACCCTTGCCCAGGGCACCCACATTGGTTACCTGCATATACTCTCCTGCTACCTCTGAGGTCGCCAGATGGTGTTGTCCCTGGCGCAAGACCTTCCTTATTGGAGCTCGATGGTGGGTGGAGCAGTGGGGGAATAAAGTTTTTGTTGATGCATATTGTTTAACTTGTGATAAAACAATATTTCGTTGACGACTTTGGCTATGTCCCTGGTGACTCCCTTATTGCCACCTTGGAGCCTTATTAGGCCCCTGGTGAATGTTCTCCTTTGCCCCAGCATTCAGCTAGGACTGGGAGGCGACCACGTCGGGTAGGTACGGTTTGGGGGTTGAGCACAGAAGAGCCGGTGCCAATGCGCAAAATATCTGGTGCTGAAATCCTTCATAGGAGGGTCAGTCTAAGATACTGATATATTTGCACTGCACTGTGCCATAGTTTCGGCTTGTGGAAGAGAGCCCAAGATCTCATCCCAGGGGGATGATAGCATTCTAATTGAGGCATACTCCCCAGAAGGAGAGTTCTTGCCTACTGGCTTTAGCCATTTGTTGCTGGCTCTGAAGTTACCTGTGATCCTCATGGAACCTTTAACAAATGTAGAGTAGTATTTTCTCAGCAAATCCTCAGATACTAAGAGGAGCAACTGTTGGAGGAGCTGTGGAGATCGTTTGGTGTGGTGAAGATTGAGCACCTTCAGAAAAAGATGGATGAGGTTTTTACTCTAGCTCCAACTTTGTTGTGACTTCTGAAAAGTTGACTTTGCAAACATCTGGGAAACTGGGATGGCTCTCACTTCCTGCGAGGCTGTGTGTGCCAATCCCAAAGCACTGCTTCCCACTGCCAGGGATAAACATGTTAGCCTGATTTTGCCGCCATGCACAGCCTGGCCTTCCTAGTGTTTGGCATCTCCTGTGGCAGACCAAGTCATTGCAGTGACTGTCCAGGACCCTTTAGCCCGAGGAGAGCGATAGGCCTCATTTGGGACTTGATAGAGTCCAGCGATAGGCCTCAAATGAGAGGGATTTTCAAAGGCATGCAAATCCACACCACAGGGAGTAGGTTCCTAAAATTTGTATGGAAAATAGGGGCAGTTAGCGACTCTCGATGCCTGCACCACCACCCCCATATATGCTCAGAAGCCATGTGGACACCATGGAGTGCACAGAGTCAATGCAGTGTGTAAGGTAATTTATCATAGTTTGAGAGAGAGAGAGAGAGAGAGAGAGAGAGTTATGAGTAACCTATGACCAACTGGTCATTTCTAGTAGTTTGAGAGAGAGAGAGAGAGAGAGAGAGAGAGAGAGAGAGAGAGAGAGGGAGAGAATGGGTTGATGATAGAGCAATCACAAGTGGTTCTTGCCCGGGGACATGGTAAATATAGGTTGCTTTTCCCAGACAATGCCCATCCTCACCTCGCTCACCACGAGTGGTTGGGTTGCTCGCGCCTGAGCTGTTCAGCTTCTGGCCATTTTATCTCAAAACCACGTCGACCAGGGCATTACTCCCCAAGGTGGGTTGAGAGCTGATGACAGGGAGAGCTGGAGCTCCCGTTTTATCAGCCCCTCGGGACTAGTTCCTGACTATCCCCCTCTGCTGAACTTTTCAGTGTC
>NC_136993.1:33136677-33304177 GCF_032717465.1 Coenobita brevimanus
GCTGGGGTCATGAGAGAAGTAAAAACACGAGTAGGCATGGTGAGAAGGCATGGCGGTGGTAATGAATGGTGAAGATGAATAACTAAAAATTGTTGTACGCTGATGATGCAGTACTACTTGCAAATACCGGACATAATTTGGTAGATCGATTACCAGAGTGTTGCTGATGTCTGTGAGTGTCGTGCCTTGAGAGAAAATGTAGAAAAGAGTAAAGTGTAGTGGTTATTATGAGAGAGAAGGTGACTTCCAGTGCGATATTACAATGAATGAGGAGAGAGACTGGTATTGGTAAGGAGAGTTCAGATATTTGGAGACAATGATAGAAAAGACGAAAATGTGGAAAGAAGTGGAAAGTAGAGTGACACAAGGAAGGAAAAGTAGCTGGTGCAAATGAAGGGCCTTGATAAGAAGCAGAGGTTTGATTGTTGCTGCCGCATGAACTTACCTGAGAAAAAGTGTTAGGTGCCAGCTTTAACATATGGATGTGAGAGTATGGTGTGGGATGAAAATGAAAAATCAAGAGTTAGAGCAGTGGAGATGGGACTGCTGAGGAATGTATGTGGAGTATAGAGGAATTGGATAGGATACGAAATAATGTGATTCATGAAAGATATGAATTGAAGAAGTCTGTGTACCAGAATCGATGAGTGTGATTGAAGATGATATGGTCATGTGGAGAGAATGGATAACAATAGAGTGGTGAAAAAGGTATATCTGAGCGTATTTGGAAGGAGGGAGGAGGCTGAGGTAGGCAAAGGGGAAGGTCAAGGGATATGGTGGATCAGTGTGAGGAAGAGAAGTTTGGAAAGTCCGAGTGAGGTAGGAGACTGACAAGAGATCGAGCTGGCTTAATTAATTTATTGAGGAGAAGCATAGGAGCAGGGATTTGGCACCCCTTTTTAACGTGACAGCATCCAGACTTACTCTATCGGATACGTTTATGTGAAACTACAGAACATGGTGAAATGTTTTTGTGCTATCAGATAGAGCCAAGGATTCTACAGACTTGAATGATGAGCAAATGGAATCGTGGTCATTACATTGGGCAAATTTGGGCTGTTTCGACACCCGTTGCTACTCCTCACCTTTGCCATAAAGTGGAAGAATATTGCAAGTGTTAGTGATGATGATGATGATGATGATGATGATGATGATGATGATGATGACGACGATAAATTTCTTCATTTGAACAATTCAGGGCACTGAAATCAACACATTTAGGTGAAATTCTATGATCATGGAAGGGTTGGATGGGATAAGTATAGAATTTATTAACTCTCAGTACTTGGGTTTGCTCATAAGCTGAATATGACCATTCGCAAGGAGTAAGTTTAATGAAAGACTATCATTTCGGAATGAGGACTATAGACCAGTAATGTGGGGACAAGATCTGTGTTTTTTTTCCAGGTCTCCATCCGATATCTCACTAAGACTATCATCATTAGCCTTTCTTAACCCTTAGGCCTCATCCACACAAACTGCTTGCTGGAGTGAGTGAGAATAGGTAGGAGTCTGTCAGACACATTTGTGATGTTGTCCAAACCGTGGGGAGTAGGTGGTTGCTGACTAGGTAGACAGCAGCACTTAGGTGCCGTATGACAGTGGCAAACAAAGTTCTTATGAGAAAAATAGCACTCTACGACAGGGTAGACTGTAGCAGCAGTTGAGCAGGACAGTACTCCCAAGGTGGCTGGAAAGCTGATGACAGGAAATATCAAGGCTCCCATTTCAACAGCCCTCAAGAATAGTTCCTCACCATCCCCCTTTGCTCCATTTTATCAATGTTTCAGAAACACAGAGAGTAAACCAGCATGCTCTCCAATACAGAGGATTTCTCTAACCTGTCAACACCAGACTACATGCACACTAAAACTTCCTTTTCAAAATTTAAACCAAAATGGCATCTAATAACATAAAGACTAGGAGTTCCGAGGGAGGCGAACCATAACTGCCCCACATCCGCCCCTCTCCTGGTGATGACTGAACAGAGTTGCCTGCAACCACTGTCTGACTCACTTCTCCATTTCTGCAACATTTGCAGCCTTTCCCCCTAAGTTTCTTTCTGTTAAGCACCACATCTCCCTCTAAACCTTCTCTTCTTAACTGAGACTCAGCTGTCTGAGGCAAGCTGAGAGCAAACACGACCCTTTTCTGTGTCACTCCTACTTTCTCTAGACTCATTTCAAAGCCAAAGGTGGCTGTTTGGCATATATGTACACCAACGACATATGTTCCTGAACTTGATTCTTCAAAATTCTCTACTCTCTGGCTTCAGGCCTTCCAGTATTTTCTGACCAAATATATTTGTGCTGTTTACTTATCCCATCAATTCTGCTGACTATGAAAAATTCTTTGATTATCTTTACGTCCTACGATGGAACACATACTCTCCGTTTCTCCTGTCTCCTGAGGGAAATCTCCATTCAAAGGAGATTCTAGTGTTCGCCACCACCTTCTTTTGGCTCTCCTCTCCTTTCATTGGTCGACCTAGTGAACAAGCCTACATCTTTTTGCATCCTTAATGACCTAGTGCAGGTTGTACAGCACGTTACCCGTATCTATGATGCTGGAGAGGGTTCCTTGTCAGCATGCCAGACCCTTCGCAACTAATCCTTCTGCTTATACCGTTAGCCTATCCTCTCTGTTGGGCTCCTCTGATCGGTCATATTACCTTAACCTGTCCTATCACTCAAGTATGGCCTGTGGACCCTCCAAAGGAACGTCATTTGTGGCATGTTGGAGACTGCTAATTGGCAGGCCCTCAGGCAGTACTTCTTTGGTTTTCCCTGGAAAGATTGCCACTGCTTTCAAGACCAGGAGCCATCTGAGTGTGCCATGTACACATTACGGAGGTTAATAACCTCAAGCATGGAAGCATAATTTTCCTTTCACATATCCTATGACTTATGCAAAAAAGCTTTAGTTTAATCATGCTTGTTCTAATTATGTCCACAACAAGGAGAAGGCCTATAAAAGAAAATTACTGGAACCAACCCATATCTTTTTTATGTTTTCTGTCCGGAACCATGTGCTAAGTCTGTTTTATTCCTTTGCTAAAGAATTATTTCATTCTGTGCTAAATGGTTTCAAGCTCTCCAACTTGAATTCTTCCCGCTCCTTCTGGCATCTTTTGCCAAATACCTTTCTAACAACTTTGCCCATCACTTATCTTCCCTCCTCTTTTCTAGTTTGATGGCTCTGTAGTTATTTTTCGACTGGTAAAGCAGATCTCTTCACTCAGACTTTCTCCTCCAATTCAACCTTAGACGATTCCGGTGCTGTACCACCATCATTTTTCCCCTTCTGACTTCTTCACATTGGCTGACATGTAATTTTTCTTCAGCTGATGTATTTTCTTTGCCATTACTGGTCCTCAGTAATAACAAGGCATATGGGCCTCGATGAGGTCTCTCCTGTCGTGACTTTTGGTGAAAGCTTAGCAGATGAATTCTTGACATCTCAAAGAAGCGCTTTCGATCGAATCTGGTATAAATTTTCAATTTCCAAACTGTCCTCTTATGGTTGCTATCCTTCTGTCTGTTGCCTTCATCTACTGTATGGCTTCCTTTCTAGCCGTTCTATAGCTGCTGTTCTAGACATCCACCATTCTTCTCCTAGATCTGTCAGCTGTGGGCTCTATCACCAAGTCTTCCTTTTATACAACAATGACCCCTAACCACTCATATGCTGATGAATCCACCCTCCACCTTTCCATTTCGGTTCCCACAAAGTCCATCTCAGCAAGGGATGAGGCTATGGCACACCTAATGTCTGACTTGGCTTGTATCTCTGACTGGGATACAAGTAATCTTGCTGTTTTTTATGCATCAAAGACTCAGTTCTTACACCCAGTAACCCTACAAAATCTTCCCCAGGAGTACCCACTAATATTTAATAATATCCAGCTCAATCCTGTATCATCCTTAAACATACTGGAGGTTTCATTCTCTCGGGGTTTACCTTGGAAAGACTATATTACATCTCTTCCAAGAGATAAGGTGTGCTTTGCCCCTGCACAGTTGTTGATCTTATACACGGGTTTTATTCACCCCTGTGTAGAACAAAACTACCATGTGTGGGGAGGCTCCCCACACACAACTCTTTTCAATAGCGTGGAGTCAAAGGCGTTTCGTTTCATTAACTCTCCTCTTTCTAGATCCCGTCAACCTTTCTCTTTGTCACACTATTGCATCTTTATCTCTTTTCTGTCGCTGCTTCAATGGTCATCGCTTCTTTGAACTGTGTGCTTGCATCTCTCCACATGTACGACTGTCGCATAAAGCCCATCCAGCAATAAATTCTCGTCTGTTTTCGGTCCAGCTTTCTAATGCAAGAGTTGATCGTTACTCTCAGTCTTTCATTTTCGCAACAGGTAAACTCTGGAAGTGTCATCCTCTGTCTGTATTTCCTACTTCCTACGATCTCCAGTCTTTCAAACGCAGTGTGTCCAGGCATGTCGAAATGAACGGATCTTGAATTTGGCTCTCTACTGCATTGTTTTTGTCTTTTTCTTGCAAGGAACGGTTTATGGGCTCCTGCCCTTTGGTTCCTTCATCCTTGCATTAAAAAAAATAATAATAATTTGAGGACTAATGAAAAACAAATTAAGCCAGAGACGATGGCAACCGTAGGCATGCTTTCCACATTAATTTCAGTCGTGTTCCACGCTGCCACCCCAATATAAGTACATACCAAAACACACACACACACGTGTGTGTGTGTGTGTGTGTGTGTGTGTGTGTGTGTGTGTGTGTGTGTGTGTGTGTGTGTGTGTGTGTGTGTGTGTGTGTGTGTGTGTGTGTTTTGGTGTGTAATAATATATCAGAGGCAGAGTGCAACACAAGCCAAAAATTTATATGGAACGCATGCCCACGGTTGCAATCGTCTGCTGCCATATCCATCTTGCATTGCCTCGTTTTCCATAAACATATATGTATTTTGTTTGTGGTACTTAGATAAATTGCATTTCAATATTTATCAGGTTCTACGTGATGCTTGTCAGTATGCACCCCTCACCTGACACAGTCTGATGTGGACGCCTACATTATAAGTAAAAGCTTACTTGGCTCTAATAATCGCGTTTATCTCAATCCTGTAAGTTTCATACAGTGTGAACGGTACTCGGTTGTTTAGCATAACACACCATGTTGCAGAAAAAGTGTGTGCTTGCATTTCATTTAAGCGATTCCTGTAACTAATGGCATAGTTGATATAATATGAACGTGCTCAGACTGGATAACTGCAAACATTACAACCTTCTTCCATCATTACTGGCTCGGGGATTATATGAAGGAAAGGTTGGTGCAACGACAGTTGCTCAGGATGAACCTAAACATAACTAATACCCACTGGCAATGAGTTAAAACAAAAGCCAAACAATGCATACGGAAAACTGTAACATAAACCAGAGTTAAGTAAATCCACCTTTATTTTTCACTGTTGCCCTAGAGATATGAATGAGAATCACAGGGACTGTCTTTACTGTCAGAATTTATATTAACTAGTGATAAACGAAAACTCTACATACGCCTGTCCCTACTCTGTTTTCCGTATCAGTCGTCATCCATGATGATACTGCGTCAGCTACAAGAGAAATTCTCAATCACTAAGGCAACAACTCTAATATCTGACACTCTGTTGGGATGTGTCATATATTTGCACATTAACAAATCATCATACTCATAATACAAGGGTGTTGAGTCACACAATGGAAAGTGTGTCGTGAACTGTTACAAACAATGACTGTCAATTACAACGCGAGGCAACGTCAGCAAAACGTTTCATGGTCTGACTGTAAAATTATATGTACTACTCGAAACAATTATTTGGCTCACTCATCACCTTGTAATAGATATGCCACACTGTAGCTCCTGTCGTCTACCAAAGTCCACCTCCCCCTACCCCATCACTGCTTTCCTCTAGCCCCAAGTTCGACCACTATTTCCCCCCTCCTCATCATTCTCCTGTCTCCCAAGTCCCCCGCCCCTACCCTGCCGCCTCCTGTGGCGCCACCTCCTCTATGTAGTACACTTTCTTCGATTCCAGAGGTCTACCAAAGTCAGTTTACGCTAGGGAGGATGGGCGTCACGATAATTTTCAGTTCATTCATAATGGTTGAGAAGCTGATGAGTATGACAAGTATGATGAATTGTTAACTGTTCCGTGGTTCATATCTCAAAACTAAACTACTCATGAAATCCGAGTCATTCATAATAACTGCCGCAATGAAGAGGATGTGTTGTTTGACAATTTTAAAAACTTATAATCATGACATGCTATTATCAGTGCGCACAGCGGCGATGACTACCGCGTTCGGTTCGTCCTTGAGACCGACCGAAACCAGGTAAAGTTCCATACGTATCAGTGTTACCAGATGCAGAGAGTATTACACCACCACGCTGGTTGACGGGGTGGTTCTGTTTGATATGTCCGGAACTGTACGCTCGCACCAGAAACTACCCAAACGCTGAGGCACGATTGATGTTAAACTCGGCAGGAAGTAGTTTGTCACCTCGTAGTGCATGGTATACCTAAAATGTTGAATAAAGCTGTTTAAGGCCATTACACTTGAGTATGATTCTCATCAGTGTTCACTCGCGATCCAGAGAAAGTATCCAGGCCTTGTCGATGCCGTGGTGAGGAAATAAAGACTGTTCTGGTGCTCGTACACAGCTTCAAACCCTCCTCCTTCCTCCTTCCATTATCAACGCCCATCAATTCCTTGACCGAGATGTAGCTCACTCCTTTGCTTTGGGGTTTGAAACTCGCCCGCGCGCGCGCGCACACACACACACACACACACACACACACACACACACACACGCACACACACACACACACACACACACACACACACACACACACACACACAGATGTGTGATAAAATAAGGAAACACACGCACATACACACAGAAAATGTATGATAAAATAAGGAAAGAAAGTTGAGAATTACGAGCTTGACTCATTTCTAAAAATTAACACCCGCTCTGTCTCCAGGAGCGTCAGTGTAGTTAATGTAATTCAATAAATATAAATGTATGTGTCACATATGAGGCGTGTTCTAACCTACGCTAAATAAAACTGTCACTCAATAGCAGGAATAAAATAGCAGTTTACTCCATGAATGAACAACTGTGTTTGGAGAGTGTCTGTCTGTTATTTAGTATCTCCATATGTTATATGACTTCTTAATCAGGAGAACCGTATTTTTATTAAGCTAAATACACTCATCTGGCAGTTACAATAATGCATTACCAATAATATCAACTGATAAGTCCAATTAATGTGAAAATAATATTTCGGATAATGTCTGCCGTAGTTTCATTGTCTATTCTGCCTCTTTGTCTTTCACGTCTTCATCTACAGAAAAAGTTTATTCTCACTTATGTTGTATAAAATCGTCTGCCTTTAGCAGGACTGAAATAGTAATCAATGTGAAATGATAACTGAGGGATTGTCGTTTTGTCTTTCCCTTTGTCCATGAATCCTAGTTACTATAACATCTTCCTCTACGCGAGGGGTCTGTTAGCACTTAATCTAAATCATGTCAACTGTCGGAGGCAAAAATGAAATAATCAGCAGGAATCAATAATCCAAAGCCTGTCTATCTCTGTTTATCTTACTTAAGAGACAGTTTTCCCCCGAAGATTGATGTAATCGTCTGTCTTTAGCAAGAATAAAATTGAACACGTCCTGAATCTCAAATGGTGTGTGTCTGTGTTTTCTTTTCCTTGCGGGAATAGCTTATGATGCATTCCTTTTCATCTTGCCTCACTGAATGTGTTTGCTGATATTAAGAATACAGTAACAACAACGCTCAGTATCGCCAGGGCACCTGAGTTAAGAACAACGGGTACTGCTTTGGACTGGGATATGGCAGAGGGCTGGGAGCTCGGAAAGGCAAGTGGAGCTCGTTTCGCCCCTCCCCTCCTTCCCTCATCCCCTCGCTATATAGAGTAGAAGGTGGACACCCAGGAGCAGAAATTAGTTCTCGTGAATGCAGTATGTATGAAAAAATTCCGACTGTAGAGTAATATTACAAATGAGCTTAATTGAAAAGGGAATGAACATTATATTGGCTTCGACTGCAAAATATTGTATTATTTTTCATAACATTAAAGCTCGCTTGGAGTTCTGTTTGGCTGAGAATCATGTTGGTAGACAAAAGAGAGAAAAACTGATGGAAAGACAGTCATATGTCTAGTCGATACTAGGCATTGTTTTCACTGTATTTTCAATATCAGCAAACACATTCAGTAAGTAAAGATGAATATGAGTACAGTATAAATTATTCCCACAAGGAATATGAAACACAAAGACAGATACACGCCATTTGAGATTCAGGATGTGTTCTATTTTATTCTTGCTAAAGACAGACGTTACGTCCATTTTCGGAGTAAAATTATCTAAGTAAGAGAAACAGACAGACAAACAGAGGAAGACTCTAGAATATTGATTGTTTTTGACTCATTCATCACCAGACGACATGGTTCAAATTAAGTGCTAACAGACCCTTATCGGAGAGGAGGATGTGATAGACACTGAGATACACGGACAGAGGGAAAGACTAAACGGGAGTTCCTCGGTTATCATATCACACTGATTGCTACTTCAGTCCTGCTAAAGGCTGACGATTTCATGCAACATACGTGAGAATAACCTCATTCTGTAGAGGAAGACGTGAAAGACAAAGAAGTAGAATAAACAGAATGAAACTGCGGCAGCCAGTATTTATCAGTTCATAATAATTGGTAATGCATTATTGTAACTGTCAGAGGAGTGTTGTTAACTTAATGAAAATACTATTCCTTTGATTAAGAAGACGTAAAACATAAGGAGACTCTAAATAACAGACAGACACTCTCCAAACACAGTTGTTCATTCATGGAGTAAACTGCTATTTTATTCCTGCTATTGGGTGACACACTTTTATTTAGCGTAGGTTAGATCACGCCTCATCTGTGACACATATATTTTTACTTACTGAATTACATTAAGTACACTGACGCTCCAGAATACAAAGTGAGTGTTATGTTTTAGCAGGATTGAGTCAAGCTCGATATGACCAGTCTTATCATTTTATCATACATTCTGTGTGTGTGTGTGTGTGTGTGTGTGTGTGTGTGTGTGCGTGTGTGTGTGTGTGTGTGTTTGCTGCAAATCGCGATGCAAAGGAAGTAAGCTAAATGTCGATCAAGGGAGGTGATGGTAGTTGATAATGAAAGGAGGAAGGGGAGCGGAAAATGGTGTGAAAGTGTGACCGAACACCAGACCATTCTTCTTTGTTTCCTGGCATTGACATCGACAAGGCCTGGATACTTTCTTTAGATCGCGAGAGTACATGAGACATCTTTAACTTTTTCCTTCTGCAGTATATTAGTTTCTTCTTTTGTTAATTGCAAATTCCATCTCATAGTACCTTTTTTCGACTGAAGCATTCGGTTAGTGTGTTAATTTATCATGGTATTTTTTTTTTTAACACTTCGGGTATTGCTTTCAAAGTAATGTATTGCAGTCATACTTGTGCTTTTATAAACTAGTTCTTCACTGGCGTCTACAAGCCCTATCAGTAACAATCAGTTATTAGTATCATTTATTTGTTCCTGTTCGTGTGCAATACATTTCACTACTTGTTAAAACTCCTTTATCATAGAAGAATGCAAAAACCTATATTAATTCGATTTTCACCTTACTTCTATTATTCATTTACAGTGGGACATGCGTTCTTGTTTTTAGTTGCTTAAAATTCAAATCCTCATTAAAAACCTCGCCATAATTTTCCATAACGGTACACTTATACCTTACATGAAAGTCAGCCGAGCCATTCACCACTCAGAACTGTTCGTTTGTTATCTCTAAGGTAAAAAAAAGAAAATCTCTCAGCTCATTCTTAACTTTTTTTCAGTCTTCCTCTGTGCTTGACATTTAACAAGGACATTAGCCACCTCTTTGTAACACACAGATCACATGACTCGTGTAAAGGATCACATACTAATAGTTTAATTTTCATGAAGGTAAATTGATTTCGTTCATCATATCCCTTCCTCTAACACCCTCTCCTTTGCTGCAGTATTGCATTACCCCCCTTACTGTAGGCATTCATTTATCCTTGCTGAGGCACCCGTAAGTCCGAACACACACACACACACACACACACACACACACACACACACACACACACACACACACACACACACCGCTCGCTGGTGCAGTGGTAACGTTCTCGCTTGCCAACTGGTGGACGGGAGTTCGCGCCTCGCTCAGGTTGCGAAAAGTTTCACTGACGAAGTGGGTGGTTACTGTCCCCCCTAAGCAAGGGGACGGGTGTGTGCGTGTGTGAAGGTCACAGCCTTGCCCATAGATCTGACTATATGAGCTCTCAGCTCCCTTCCGGGAGGGTAAAAGCTGACCATCACGACCATCAAGTGATCCTGACCGACCCGGAGAATTACACACACACACACACACACACACACACACACACACAAATTTCATACACAGGTTAAGAGGTATGGTCAATTCCACCTATATAAATCAGTTCATCTTTAGTCTGTGTCAGTCTAATAGTGAACACTCTCAAGAGCCACGAACTGAATCGATGATGACAATGATTTTGTTGTCGTTTACTCTTCAGCCTGAGAGGTTTTGAAGACTGAGCTGCAATAACAAGAAGCCGCATATACGCGTACACATTTGAAGTCGGCGTGTGTGCATTACTAATATATGTGATAAAGTTTTGTCATTTTCTTGCGTTACTTCAAACATCATGACATAACCAAACAGTACCATATCGACGCTGTTATTTAAGCAAACTGTGCAATAAAACACGGCCACACCAGCACCACACTAACACCATCAGCTACACCAGCACCACACTAACACCGTCAGCCACACCAGCACCACACTAACACCGTCAGCCACACCAGCACCACACTAACACCATCAGCCACACCAGCACCACATTAACACCATCAGCTACACCAGCACCACACTAACACCATCAGCCACACCAGCACCACACTAACACCATCAGCCACACCAGCACCACATTAACACCATCAGCTACACCAGCACCACACTAACACCATCAGCCACACCGACACCACACTAACACCGTCAGCCACACCAGCACCACACTAACACCATCAGCTACACCAGCACCACATTAACACCATCAGCTACACCAGCACCACACTAACACCATCAGCTACACCAGCACCACACTAACACCGTCAGCCACACCAGCACCACACTAACACCATCAGCTACACCAGCACCACACTAACACCGACAGCCACACCAGCACCACACTAACACCATCAGCTACACCAGCACCACACTAACACCATCAGCTACACCAGCACCACACTAACACCGTCAGCCACACCAGCACCACACTAACACCGTCAGCCACACCAGCACCACACTAACACCGACAGCCACACCGACACCACACTAACACCATCAGCTACACCAGCACCACACTAACACCATCAGCCACACCAGCACCACACTAACACCATCAGCTACACCAGCACCACACTAACACCGTAATCCACACCAGCCCACACTAACACCGTAATCCACACCAGCACCTCACTAACACCGTAATCCACACCAGCACCACACTAACACCGTCAGCCACACCAGCACCACACTAACACCGTCAGCCACACCAGCACCACACTAACACCGTCAGCCACACCAGCACCACACTAACACCGTCAGCCACACCAGCACCACACTAACACCGTCAGCCACACCAGCACCACACTAACACCGTCAGCCACACCAGCACCACACTAACACCGTCAGCCACACCAGCACCACACTAACACCGTCAGCCACACCAGCACCGCATTAACCCCGTAACCCACACCAGCACCTCACTAACACCGTCAGCCACACCAGCACCTCACTAACACCGTCAGCCACACCAGCACCTCACTAACACCGTCAGCCACACCAGCACCTCAGTAACACCGTCAGCCACACCAGCACCACATTAACACCGTCAGCCACTCGGCATGGCTCGCACTCTGAAGACTTACCAGCGGAGAGGCGATGGTCAGGCAGTGGCGGGTGAGGCTGTCGGCCGCGCAGGGTCAGGCGGCCAGTGAATGGACAGGCGGGGACGTTCGTATTTATGTTTTTTCTACACCAAGGATGCGCATGTATACCTTTGGCGACTCAGTTTATTGTTGTACTGAGTTGTTTAGTTATTCCGGTAACATTTGCAGGTGTAGAGGAGGGTAACAGATCTGACATTAGTGCAAACATCTGTCTTGCAGACGTAGGTCCAAACTCTGTCAGTCACCCAAACCATGTCACATTTTAGAAAGAAATCTTTTATCTTTTCAAAACTATTTCTTACTTTACTCTGAGATTCCAAGTGTCTGACAAATAAATGAAGCAGCTGTACTCAGTGAAAGTAGATTAACGCCTATCAAACTACTGAATTTTTCCTATAAACTACTTATTCTGAGTCGGAAAAATGTGTACAAGTATATATGACAAATGATGACTGCAAGACATTCCTTGCAAAGACTCATGGAAAATTGTTGATACAGTAGATCAGGGAGGTGGCTGTATCTGTGTGTAACAGGTTAACTCTTAGAATAGTCTGCATCAGTCTGGATTTCCCTCTCCCTATTACCTCCAGTCCTTTAATGGTAGTGTGTGCAAGCATTTCGATACGAACGGATTTTGACTTTGGTTCTGCTTTGTCATGCTTTTTCTTGGGGGTAACACCTTATTGCACGTTTCTATCCTTTGGTTCCTTCTTCTCTAGAGACAGATATATATAGATATAAATAGATATAGAGGTTGATAGATATCTGGTAATATTTTTATGTAATTAACACATACACAGCTAATACATTATATTAGCATTATTAATCATTATTAATCATTTGAAGTATTACACATGAACTTATATAATTTTTCCACAGAAATATCAAGTAGTTTGCCATTGAAGAGAACTGTAATTGTTTTATCTCAAAGTTAATCTTACTAAGCAGAATCAAGAAATTTCATAAAGTAGATAAGGTAATGAGTTGACTCTAGTCGGAATGGGTCTTTCATTTCTCTCTCCTAACTTTTTTGGACTCTCAGAAACTGAATGACACAGCTTAACAGTAGCATGAACATCACTGGTACACACACATACACACACACACACACACACACACACACATATATATATATATATATATATATATATATATATATATGAATACTGAAGGATGTAATTTTTGACTCTTGTTTCATAAAAATCACAGATTTTTCTATATATTATATTCAGATCTTGTCCTCTAAGCTTCATCTTCCAATCTATTTGTAAGAAGTACTTGTTCAGGTCATGGTAGTTGCCCTTCTTGGAGTTTATTCTTTGTGTAACTCTTATCATTGGTAACTAAGTCATGTGCAATCTTGAAGTTACAGTTTGATACTGCATGGTTGCTTTTGCCGAATGGAGGGGGATACATTATATTGTCAATATCATTTTCTTGCCTAGTAAACGTAATATCTAGTACTGATAGATCATCAGGTCCTCTTTTTCTGGTGTTTTTCTTTACATGGTGTGTTAGGAAAATTTTCTGCATAAGATCCAGGAGCTTTTGATCATAACAGCTTTAATGGCTTCTTACCTCTACAGTATTCTGATTTATATTTGTATTGAAATCTTCAGTTTATATAATTCTTTTAGATTCCTCTTCCATTCTTGTAGTAATGTTCTTAAACTCTGAATTGTACTTTTTTCCAGGTCTTCATATTCCCATCTTTCCCTTTTTTTTTTTTTTTTGCATGTACAAATTTGCCACAGTTATATTCCTTCCAGATGTGTTAATCTCTAATGCAGTCATTTCTACTTGTAAGGGCATATCTAGTTCTAGTTCTTTGAATTGTAGATTTTTCTTTGTTAAGATTATAATTCCTCTCCCTTTTCTTAAATTTCTGTCACTTTTCTATATATTGTATTCCTCTAAGTTAAAGGTACCGTTGGATATCTGTGGGGTTAATTTTGTTTCAGTTACGCAAATAATATGTGGTTTCTTTTTCTTTGGTATAATCTTTCATCTCTAATAATCTGACACCATTCCACTACATTTAAGTACATCAACCTAATAATCTTGTTTACATACTTGCCATAGCTTAAGTCTACTACCTTCCTTCTTTTTGTTCCCTGTCGGTTATGTACTACTTTCATACCTGCATTTCAATTACTTTGTAAAAAAAAAATATATATTACTTTTCACTTCTTCTGATCTTTCCTTGTTCTTTGTTTTTGCTTCCTCCCTCTCTTCCTTTAGTATTCCCAATTCCTTTTTAGTTAGACATTTTTTTATCCATACTTTTTAAATTTCTCTTTTTCCATGAGTTTGTTTGCATTTTTTAGTATTTCCTCCACAGTGTTCACACTCTGGAAGGTTACTTTCAGGGGCCTTGACTTATTTCTCTCATGTCTCGCTAGTCTTTTGTGTTCCTTTATGTTTTTATCTCAGATTTCCCCTGATGCTTCCTTCAATATGTTCATTATATTTACCATCTTTTTTTTAATCTCTCAAAATTTTGTTTCATATTTCTTATTCATGTATACTAGTGACTACAAGCCTATAGATTTGTTGATATCTGCTGAATATTTCACCAGTTTTGGGTTGTTTTTAATTATTTCTTTGACTTCATTTGTAATGCTCATTCTTCGACTCATGTTTCTGAGTCGTTCCTTACCTTCACCATTTCAGCATAAGTAGTTTCTACTTCATCTTTGGCACTTCTCATCACTTCGTTCATCTGGGTTATCTTGTCCTCTGTATCACTGCTTTGGTCTATCAGACTGCTAGTTTGCCTGATTGTCTCTGCATTATTTCTGAACTTCTCCATAATACTCTTATGGCTGACAACTGTACTTACCATTTCACTAATCTTCCTTCAAAGTGAAGCTACCTCAACTGACAGCTCATCTATTGTTATGTCTTTTTAAATTCCTTTAGTAATTTTTCATTTTCTTCCTTCTGCGTCAGTAATTGCTTCTTAATTTCCTCTACTTCACTTTGAAAAGATTTCTCCAGTTTATTCACTTTCTCTAGCAATTTATTATATGTTTCCATTTCAACCAGTTCTGGGTAGAAATAATTATTGTGTTTTCTACCTTTATCCCTTTTCTTACCACCTTCCATATTCACTTTACTAAAGTTGATGCTCATCTTGTGGTAATTTTCACTTAGGAAGGTAAGTTCTGTTTACAAGTTTGCATCTCCCTGCTGTCAGCTTCATGACAGACGACAACCAGCTGGAGATGCGTTGTATCAGTGGATTCCTGCACTAATTGGATGCGTTCTGTTATTTGGTCAAAACTTTTGCTTATACTTGCTCTGCTATATTAGAACATCATTTAGTTTTACCCAGTATAGAGCCTGACTCATATAAAAATACTATGTAGGTGTGGCCAGTTGTGGCCAAGGGTGGGCAGCGCAGAACGAAGTGACGGATTTGCTGTCTCTCTGGAGCCTCTCTGGTGTGTGTGTGTGTGTGTGTGTGTCACATTCAGAGGGAATATGAAAGACACAATTCTCGTGACAAACGTTTATTTGAAACATATTATTAGCGTGAGTGGAATAACACTGAGCATTCGGTGCCATGGAAGATAATTACAAGCTTTAATCCATGCATTTCATACTTTGCAGGCAACTCTCTCTCTCTCTCTCTCTCTCTCTCTCTCTCTCTCTCTCTCTCTCTCTCTCTCTCTCTCTCTATATATATATATATATATATATATATATATATATATATATATATATATATATATATATATATATATATATCCAGGGAATGGTAGAGCATCACTAAAGCAGACGTGAGTGAAGGAATTCCAGGCTGAATATAAGAAGACTGGTCAAACTGCCTCCTGCCAACACCACCAGAGTACCCTGGGAAATAATATATAGGTAGATATATGAATATCTATCTATCTATCTGTATATCTAGGCTGCTTCCCCAAGGAAAAGGAAGTAGCCGAGACAGGACGACACACTCTCAATTTACTCATCCACTCAAACACATTCATTTGCATCTTAGCTCCAAAGGGGAGAAGGGACAGATCCTCACCGCACTATACCGCACGAGGGTCAACTGCGCAGTGCAGTCAGTGACATCCGCAGGAGGGCCCGACAGCGGAGCTGGTTTACCCCTGCCACGTCATAATAGACCCATCACCTTACC
This sequence comes from Coenobita brevimanus, assembly GCF_032717465.1. Classification (NCBI taxonomy): domain Eukaryota; kingdom Metazoa; phylum Arthropoda; class Malacostraca; order Decapoda; family Coenobitidae; genus Coenobita; species Coenobita brevimanus. Next base: position 33,152,899 of record NC_136993.1, read on the forward strand.
CGCACCTGACCTGATCAGCTGATCAGACAAATGTGGGAGAATATAACCTCAGGGCTGCATAATCATTTATCCATTCACAATTTCATTCCATTCATTTCTGTCATGCACAGCCATTCTTCCTTGCTCAACAGACATCCCTCTCACATCCAACGCTATCTTCACACTGTCCATCCATCCTATTCGTGGTCTTCCTCTCAGCCTTACACCTCTCACATCAGACCTAGTTATCTTTTTCACAAATCGCTCATTATCCGTTTTCTCTCCTTATGCCCAAACCATCGCAACACCCTCTGCTCAACTCGATCAGCCATCTCCCACACAACTCCAGTTCTCCTCCGCACTTCATCATTTCTCACTCGATCCATAGCATCTCTCCACACATACTCCTCAGACACCTCATGTCCATTACATTCAAAAATTTTTCTCGCTGATACACCCATATTCCATGTTAGAGCCCCATGTAACGCAGTCGGTACCACAACACCCTTATATATTCTTCTCTTTACATCCATTCTAAGCGAACAACAACTAAACACTTATTTCATTCCTTCCAGCACCTATCCTACTTCATTCATTCTATATATATATATATATATATATATATTGGGGGAGGCGGTGGCTCAATCGGTGGAGAGGTGGCCTGCAGTTCTAACAGACCCAGGTTCGAATCCCGGCTGGGGCAGAGAACAGTTTAAGGATTTGAATTTCATTAAATAAGGCTTTACTGATCTACCAGGAGACCCGCCGACATGTCGTAAAAATACCCCCGCTAATACCAATACACCAGTCCTGTATGAGACAGCCCTAGCATGTATTCAATATGGACGGTGGGTGTTAGCGCCGAAGTGGTGACATGTAGTGGTGTATGGTATGTAGGAGGACTGCTGGGCCTTGATAGCAGGCTGTGAAGCCTATGCCCAGAGTCGGACACATAAAAAATATATATATATATATATATATATATATATATATATATATATATATATATATATATATATATATATATATATATATATATATATATATATATATATATATATATATATATATATATATATATATATATATATATATATATACACACATACACACCCTATAGATGCCCTTTGAGTTACAGGACCCCAAAATATAATGTTCAAGTAGTTACCATCTGTTCAAAAATGGAATCAACATGTATTTTATATTTTATCTCAGGGAGTAGACTGTAACACCAGTCGAGTAGGTCGGTACTCCCAATTAGGATTGAAAGCTGATGACAAGGAGTGCTGGAGCTCCCGTTTCATCAGCCCTCGGGACTAGCTTCTGACCATCCCCCTTTGCTGAACCTTTTCAGTGTGTCAGTAACAGAGACTAGGCTACCATGGTCTTAATTACAGATTCCTCTAACTGTCGCCACTAAACTATTTGCACATTATACACAACACTAATCACTCAAAAAAATTTGCATCAATTCACCAAGCCTCGGAGTACCCACGGGAAAGGGATCACCAATGCACCCATCATCCGCACCTCTCCTTGTGACGACCAAGCAAGATGCCTGGAACCGCTGTCTAACTCACTCCTTTAATTCTGCAACATTCGCAGCCTTTCCTCTAATGTTCTTTCTGTTGAACAACGCTCCTCAAAACTTCGTCTTCTCTTGATCACTGAGACTTAACTATCTGAGGTGACTGATAGCAAGCCATCTCTGTATCCTCCTACTTTCTCTATACTCATTTCAAAGCCAAAGGTGGCTGTGGTGTATATGTGCGCAACAACATATCATGCTCTCGTGCTCGTGAACTTAAATCTTCCGAATTCTCTTATCTCTGGCTTCAGCTTTCCTGTCAGTCTCTGGCTAAGTATATCAATGCTGTTTCCTTATCCCACAATATTACTATGAAAATTTCTTCGACGATCTTGCATCTAAGCTAGAACATTCTATGAATTTCACCATTCTCTGAAATATCCATTCTAGGAGATTTCAATGTTTACCACCATCTTTGGCTCTCCTTTCCTTTCACTGATCCACCTGGTGAACAAGCCAACAACTTTTCTATCCTTAATGACCTAGAGCAGCTTGTATGGCACCCTACTCGTATCCCTGGTAGCCTTGATGAGAGATCCAACATTTGCGACCTCTTCCATACAACTAATCCTTCTGCTTATGCTGTTAAACTATTCTCTGCACCGGCCTCCTCTGATCACAACCTTATCACCTTAACCTGTCATATCATCCTATTAATGCCTGTGGACCCTCCCAAGAAGAGGCAGCTGTGGCACTTTGCAGCTCCTGATTAGAAATACCCTCAGAACTACTTCTTTGATTTTCCCTGGAATGATTATTGCCCCCATGGCCGTGAGCCATCTGAGTGTGCCTTGCACATTACGGAGGTTATTCTCTCGGGTAAGGAAACATATATTCCTTTCTCATATCCAATGCCTAATAAAAAAAAAAAAATGTCTTGATCATACTTGTTCTATTACTGTCCACAAGTAGAAGGCCTGCAAAAGGTACCAGTACCAACCCAGCCCTGAATCTCATCTGTTTTATGTTTCTACCCAGAATCATGCCGTGTCTGTGTTTTGCTCTCCTGAAAATAATGTCATTTGTATTAACTGCTCCAAACTATCCTACTCAATTTTTTCCTGATCCTTATGGGACATTGCCATAAATCTTTATAACAACTTTACCTCATATCATTCCCAACTCTTTTCCACTCAGATAGTCTGTAGCCATTTCTTCTACTCATAAAGCAGAACTCTTTACTCAAACGTTCTACTCCATTCCACCTGAGACGATTCCGGTGCTGTTCCTTCATCACTTCACCCCCGACTTCCTCATGGCACACATGATTTCTTCAGTTGATGTATTTTCTGCCATCATCGGACTCAGTACCAGAAAGGCATATAGGCCTGATGGGGCCCATCCTGTTGTTCTCAAGAATTGTGTTTCTGTACTTACATTCTGCCTACGCAAACTCTTTTGCCTTTGTCTGTGAACTTGTACCATTCGTTCTTGCTCGAAGTTTACTCTTATTCAACCTGTCACGAAGAAGGGTAACCATTAGCAGCCCTCTAACTATCGCCTGACTGCTTTAACATTTTGTGCCTCAAAAGTTTTCGAGTCTATTCTTAACAAAATAAATAAATAAATAAATAAATAAAGCACCTTTCCCATCATAACTTCTTTCTGATAATCAGTATGTGTTCCACCAGGTATGCTCCACTGGCCATCTTCTCACCTGACTTTCAGACTCCTAGTCATCCTCGTTTCGGAACTTGGGCCAAAGTTTGTCCATTTCACTTGACATCTGAAAGGCGTTCCATCAAATCTGGAATAAAACTTTAATTTCCAAACTGCCCTAATACGGTGTCAATCCTTCTATTTGTGCATACATCTCTAGCTTCCATTCTGGTCATTTTACAGCTACTGTTATAGACGGCCACCGTTCTTCTCCTAGCACTATCAATAGTGGTCTTCCTGAGGACTCTGCCCAGTCACAAGCTCTCTTCCTTTTATTCACCAATGAACATCTAAGCTGTACAGTGCAACTAGCCCTGTCCACTCGTACACTGATGACTATACCCATCACCTTTCCATTCGCTTCCTGCAGTGTCCATCTTAGCAGTTACTTAAACAAACAATGGATGAGTCTATGGCACACCGAAAATCAGACTTGGCTCATAACTCTGAATGGAGTAAAGGTAACCATTTTGTGTTTAATGCATCAAAAACTTATCTTGCCTCTATAAACCACACACAATCTTCTGCAGGAGTATCCTCTAAGTTATAACAATATTCAACTCAATCCTAAATCATCTTTACACATACTCTGGGTTTCATTCTCTCGTGATCTATCTTGGGAAGATTTTTTACCTCTTGTAATATCTGCTTGAATGAGATTAAGTATGCTAAGCCGACTTCGTGCCTTCTTTAACCCGGCAGAGTTGTTGACTTTATACACAGGTTTTATTCACCCCTGTGTAAAATACAACTCTCACACATATTTGGGAAGCTCCCCATATAAAGCTCTTCTCAACAAAGTGGAGTGAGGGTTTTTTTTCTCATTAACTCTCCTCCTCTTACTGGCTGCCTTCAATCTCTGTCTCTTCGCCGCACCGTTGCATCTTTATCTCTTTCCTATTGCTACTTCAATGGTCACTGTTCATATGATTTATTTGTTTGCATCCCTACACCATTACAGTGGGTGCATATGACCCGTGTAGCAAAAAAGTTTTATCCCTTTTCTTTCCAACTCTCTAATGCAAGAGTTAACTTGCAGTCCTACATGTATGCTACAGGTCAACTCTGGAACTGTTTTCCTTCGTTTATATTTTCTACTGCCTCTGACCTCCAGTTTTTGCAACGCAGTTTGTCCACGCATCTAGAAATGAACTGATCTAAAATTTGGGTCTCTTTTTATTTTTTGTAAATTCTTTTTGGAGGGAACATTCTTGCGGGCTCCTAGCCTTTAGTTCCTTGTTTCTTGCATAAAAAATTTAGTTTTAGCAGATGTCTCTCCTGAGATTAATAAAAATCTTGCACTGAGCAGAAGAAACAAATAAATTTTAAATACGTCCTAATTCTTGGAGTAAGTACTCAGTTTCTCTGCTAAGGGGTAACCCTCCATAGCTAAGCACGACAATACAAGTGAACTGGAAAGTAAATTTATTTCTCTATTAACTATTTGGTTGATTGATTAACTATTTGGTGAATATGGTAATATTTAAGTAACACCTGGTGTATTTCCTCTAGATAATTTGTTTTCTAGTTCCAATATCTGTTCTTCACATAGACCCAGATTCTGACAAACTGCTACCTGTTTAATGATCGTAACATTGACAAAGTCTTTTTCACCTCATGGCCAATAACCACTGACACAGATGTTAGCTCGTGCATCAGTGGATGCTACTGGCGTTGCATATTGGTTAACTTTCATTGCCTCAAAGTGGAATGAAGGATGTTTCACCAGTGACTTCGTGGCACACTTCCTGCAATTTTTTTTTTATTTTGAGGTCTCTGACATCATTGTGCCTAATGAACGGGAGGCCCTACGTTTTTGCAGTTCAAGATATGGTAATTTTTAAAAGGTGCTCAACAAATGTACTTTCCCGGTAGAGTCTTTAGTGACTGTTCATATCTCAAGCAGAGCCAATTATAAATTCTTATTGTTTTGGTTGAAAACGTTGTGCATGAGTATAGAGAAATCAACCAGCTTAAGAGTCCCAGCTCTTGTGCGGTCTCCAGTTTTTTACATTGTTCTTCTGCCAGCTGTTGCAACTCTCTGCCCATCTCCCTCTCCTGAGTCTTCTCTTTCAGGCATGATGTTTTGTGCAATAGTACTCAAATGCTGTTCATTTATAGCGCTCCTTTTGGCCTGACTTCAATTTTCATCTACAAGGACTTGGTAAGTTTGCTTGTATTTGTGTTCCTCATATGTTTATTATTGTTCCTATTTTGTAAGTTTTACTAGGTTGATGATGCCCAGTCCTCCTAATTGTGGTAGTAGCGGAACTCTGAGTGTGTGTACGGTATTGAGGAGGACAGCACCACAGTGAGGTTCAAACAGACATGTGCGGTGTAACTACGGATCGAAGTATTGGAACCACTCAGAACTTCAGCAGGTCCATGATATCCCTCTTTTGAGGTCTGCAATTATGATTCTTTAATGGCCTCTACCAGAGCCTATAGCAGAGACCACATTCCGGACACTGTTCTCAACAAGCTTGTCCACAGATGTTTGACACCATGAGTGAATACTGTGTATAGTGTCAGACTCGGTTTTCGCGTAGGCAGCTAATTTTAAATTTTTCTATATCCTTTTGTTTTCCTTGTTAACATTCATTTCCTTAAGTTCTCAATCCTGGACGTATGTGTCTTTGGTCATGTTTTGTTAGATGGTTTACTCACTCTTTGAAAGCATGCAAACTGATAATGTGGCCTTACTGATAGGCTAGATATTTTTTCTTTTGGGGGGGTACCCTGTCTTTCAACCTTGTGTTGCTATTCTTCTTAATAAGTTCATGATATCTTCGATCTTTCCAATCCTAATGAGATAATCCACATATGATTCCCATTTCATGTTTTTTTCCTTATATCTGACCCTGTTCCATGGTACCCACATGTTCGGAGCATACATGGCCGTAGCAACTGGACATGCCCACTGCAATTGAACATTCCCCCCACAGAATGATTAACTATCCTTCCTCAGCACCATGGCAGTTTATGTACAGATCTGCTGGCTGATTGCATGTATTCTTCAGCTACTGGGCAAAGGAAAAGCATTTAGTCTTGATATTATGAAGCATCGCCTCTGCTGATAGAGCTGAAGTCATTGGAGCCATCTACAATAAGTATAGCTTCACAATCTTAATCACTTTGGAAAATTTTACTTATTGCATGCACCCTCGCTTACCCATCTGCATTTTGACCAGCACAAACTTAAATGTTATTAGTGGCTTTCTTTCCGTCATCTTTATAGTGCCAATAAATTATTTTCCAGTTATTCTTCCAAGCACTTTGCTAGTCTCAAATGGTCTCATTCTATTATTTTTTGTTGATGTGGACAAGTCTGGAAGCCTTGAGTGCATCAATATTGTCGTAAGCTGATGTTGCAGACAACTGTGCAAGCTCAGCTATGGCGTTACAAAGATACTCTGCAAAGTCATCAAAGGAGTTGCTGTTGATTCTGACTCTCTATCCTTTTGCATTGAAGAATTATGGTGCAGTTCCTCCTTGTGTGTGTAGTGATTTTTACCTATCCGTTTCTCCATTTACCCTTTCACTGATGGCTGGGTTAGGTGATGCGTGATCCAGTCTAACTTAGCTCCAACACATGTAGGTTTCCAGTTTTCGGTGCGGCTCCTTTAGTTCTGCAGTGTTTAGTCATTCAGTTGGGGTATCACCTTAGTGTCTCGGTTGAAAATAAGCTGGTGTCCTACGACACATTCCACTTTCTCATTGTATTAACCCGCCCCATCCCGACGTTTTCTGGGCAGTGGTACGCCCCAGTCCCGACATTTTTGGACCTTTTTTTTTTTTTTTTGCTCAAACATCCGCTTTTGGTGAGAAACATCGAAAATTCATAGAGAAATCGCTCACTTGAGGTTTAAAATACTCGATACAGGTACGAGTACCTCCTTACCTGACTGGGTTTTCTAACAGGCTGGCACCAAAGAAAACGAGTTCTATGGGAGGGTAACTATTTTATCCACTCATAAACAGTATTTATTTATTTACTTGGTATGAATTTATATGTAGTACAAGAGTATATTGGTTTTCAAACAGTAATATAGGCATTATAAGCATTGTTTTACTCACTAACTAATCACCATTCATGACCTTTTTTTCCCACATTACCTGATCATCATTTCTGATTGTTTCTTCCTCTAATGCTATGTAAACTTTGTCCTCCACATTGTCATCGATTGGGGAATCACTCTGGCCCTGAATGTCTTTATTGGCCAGGTCACTGGTAACAGCAGGTGAATTGCCGAGACAATGGCGTGCAGGGGGGGGGAGAGGTTATGTGGTGTAAGTTATTGTCTCTGCTTGGCATCTTGTAGAGGAATAAAGGAAGGTGTCCCGTGTATACGTGCCAAAAATCACTCCCGAAATCACTCGCAAAAATTGAAAATTGTGTAAATTAGGGACCTTGCAATGTTGCCGCGTTAATTTACGTCTCCGGGATATGAGTGCACATCATGTGAGGAAGTGAATTCACGTCTCCGGGACGCGGTGGGTTAAACTGCTGAGCTGCAAATGTTTCGTTGTTGTTTGGACTGAAGTTTTTGTTCCTCACGTTCAGTATTGTTGCCTCCTCCAAAAGCAGGTCAACTCTTCCCCTGTGATTACAGATCCATTCTCCTTGCAAGTGCTTTGGTTTTCAGGCTGAGTTTGTACCTTGGCTGGTTTTTGTTAAAGAACAGATGTGGTATGGCAGCCTGCACTTTGATAGCCAATGAGGGTTAAGCTAGATAATGATGGTAGTTAGATATCAACTGTGTCATCTCATGAATTATGAAAAGCCAAAGCTGGTGAAGAAGACGGGGAGGCAGACAAGACACAGAAACAGGAAAAGCAGAAAATAATAAAAATAATAATAATAATAATAATAATAATCCATCCAACATCCTATCCTACTTTGCCCCATCAGGAGAGCAGGAGCTTGCGGCAAAGCAAGTTGGTCCTGAGGGCGTGTCCACACGTAACCTCGAACATATGTTGGCAATACAGATGGCAACATGTTCAGGTACATGTATACAGCAGTATTTGGACAGATGTACTGTATGTAAACATGTTTCAGTGCAGCTTCGAACACTGACAGCACAGATGATGGGATAAGTGTGTTCATAGCAGGCAACTGAGACATCATCATGATGTGCTAACATGATCTGGACGCTGCTATTCCCAACATGTTTGCAGCGTGTTTCTTACTGTGTTTCTTACATGTTGCCAGCACTTGTTTGAGCACACTTATGGTCGCGCTATTTAAGATGAGAGTGACCAGCCTCATTCATCCCTGAGTGGCATTACGTGAACAATAAACCCCAACCATCCCTTGGATATAAACCTGCACCGGCTCAGTCCGGTTGGAGCGCTGTAATTACCCACTAACTCACCACGCGCAAAAATTTGGTCATATGGTTACCACCCAGCATAGTAAATGATTTCCTGGTGTACAGGAAACCATTTGGCTTGTCACTCAGTGTACTGTAGAGTCACCCACAGGCAGAAGGAAGAGGAAAGAATAAAGGAAAGAAAGACAGAAGAGGGAGTGTAAAGTCACCCATAGGCAGAAGGACGAGGAAAGAATGAAAGACAGAAGAGGATGGAAGGAAAGAAGGATGGAGGAGAGGAAAGGGCAGACAGCCGAGAGCAGCATTACATCAAATGAGTGGATGGTGAGTGCCCCCACCTACCACATAATACTATAATACTACTGCTGTTAGTACTACAACTACTACTACTATTAATAATAATAATAATAATAATAACAATAATCATAACGTGATAGGTGGGGGCGCTCACCATCCACTCACTCGATGTAGTGCTGCTTTGAGTGTCTACCCTTTCCTCTCTTTCTTCCTTCCTCTTCTGTCTTTCTTTCCTTCATTCTTTCTTCTTCCTTCTGCCCATGGATTACCTTACACTCTCTCTTCTGTCTTTCTTTCCTTCATTCTTTCCTCTTCCTTCTGCCTATGGGTGACTACACTGAGTGACAAGCCAAATGGTTTCCTGTACACCACGAAACCATTTACTTCGCTGGGTGGTTTCAATGTAACCAAATTACGGTTCTTGGAGGTTTCGTGGGTACTTAAGGCGCTCCATTCGGAATGAGCGTATGTAGGTTTATATCCAAGGGATGGTTGGGGTTTATTGCTCAAGTAATTCCACTCAGGGCTAGGTGAGACTGGTCACTCTCATCTTAAATGTCATCACCAACTTGCCAACCCCCGGGCTCCTACGCTCCTCATGGGGCAACGTAGGATTTGATGATGGATGGATGGATGGATAATAATATTATAATAATAATAATAATAATAATAATAAATAATAGTAGTAGTAGTAGTAATAATAATAATAATAATCTATCTATCTATTGCCAGACGCCTCAATCCCGTTTGGGGTGGCCACAAACAAATCGCCTCCAAGTCGCCCTGTCCTCCGCCATCTCACTGCTCTGCTCCCAACTCACACACCCCTCTCTCATATACCTCTCCACCCCATCCCTTCATCTCATCCTCGGCCTCTCCCTCCCTCTTCCCCCCTCCACCTCAGTCACATACACTCTCTTCGTCAGTCTTTCACCCTCCATCCTCTCCACATGGCCAAACCACCTCAGTGTGTTCCTCATAACGCTTCCTATCACATCCACATCCACACCACAACGCTTCTTTATATCCTCATTCGTCAGCCTGTCTCTCCATGTGACTCCACAGGCTCCTCTTAAATAACTCATTTCCACTGCACTCACTCTTGACTTGTGTCCTTCCAACAACGTCCAAGCTTCACTTCAATACATTAGAGTTGGTATCACAATACTGTCATGTAGTAACTTTTTCACTTCCATGCTCACTTCCCTGTTTCTTCTCACTGCTTTCAAAGAACCAGCAATCTTTCTTCCTTGCTGTACACTTTCACGCACTTCACCCTCCAAACCTCCATCCTTACTCATCACACTACCCAAGTACTTAAACGTACTCACATTTTCCAATTCCTCACCATCCAACCTCGCTGTACATTCACTGACTTCTCCTCTCTCAAAGACCATCACTTTACTCTTCCCTACATTCACCTTTAGATTCCGTTTCTTACACACTCTACCAAACTCATCCACCAAGCCTTGCAGCTCCCCTTCGTCTTCACTGAACAACACAGTATCATCTGCAAACAACAGTACAAGGAGTTTCCAAACACTATCCTCTCTCACCAGGGCCACTCCAACATCCACTACCCTACCTTGTACCTCTTTTATTACCCCATCCATGTAAAGATTGAACAACCATGGAGACATGACACATCCCTGTTTGAACCCAACTTTCAAAGAGAAAAATTCACTTGGTTCACCATCCACACGCACTGTAGCCTTCGCACCATCGTACATACTCTTCACAGCATTCAACAACTTCCCATCTACTCCATATATTCTTAACACTTTCCACAATCCTTGTCTATCCATCCTGTCATATGCTTTCTCCAAATCCATGAAAGCTGCATACAACTTTTTTCCCTTCTCTAGAAACTTTTCCACTAAAGATCTAAGAATGAATATCTGATCTACACAACCTCTTCCCTTCCTAAAGCCTCCCTGTACTTCTCCATCTAATTTCTCTGTTCTTTCTCTAACTCTGTCAATAAGTATCCTACCATACACTTTTCCTATTATACTAAGAAGACAAATGCCCCTATGATTACCACACACTTCTTTTTCCCCTTTTCCTTTGTACAAGGGAATAATTATACCTGACTTCCAGTCCTCCGGGACTGTACCTTCCTCCCAGGCCAATCTGCACATCTTCCACATCCATTCTACTACTATCTCTCCCCCATGCTTCAGCATTTCACCACACACTCCATCAATTCCTGGGACTTTCCCCGATTTAAATTTCTTCATTGCTTCCACAACTTCTATCCTACTGATTTCTTCCTGTCTTCTCACTTCCCTCCTTCTCCCAGCCATTCCCCAGCCACTTATACTCGCATTACTTCCATCCTCTATGTTCAACAATTCCTTAAAGTGTTCTCTCCATCTACTCACTTCTTCTCCCTTCTCCACTAGTAATCTACCATTTTTATCTTTCACTACCCTGCTAACTTCACTTCCACCCTGTCTTACTCTTTTCACCTCTCTCCAGAACATTTTCTTACAGTCCCTCCACTTTACACTCAAATTCCTTCCAAATTCCTCATCCACTCTCTTCTTACTCTCTCTAACTAATCTTTTCACCTCTCTCTTTCTTTCTACATATAACTCTCTCTTCCGCCTCTGAACTTCTATAATAATAATAATAATAATAATTAATAATACAGTAGACACACTTCCACTTATATACCTATTGTCATGATGCACGTATTATAAAACATACATATACATATTACCGATATACGAGTGTCTAGGGAAATCCAGCAACAGAATAGGAACCCATCTCTATTTATTGTTCCACCATCCAGATTTCCTTAGGTGTTATTCCTGAGTCAGCCTTTATGGCAAACATTGTATAGATCTGGATTCCTACTCTGCACTTCATAACTGCCACAGATGACACTGGATCTAAGTATTTACCCATATGTTGTTGATGCCAATTGAAGACCTAACTGCAACTTTGGTGGGTGGGTTGAGACAGGAGGTGATGTTTGGTGTGAGCAGCTTGGTCCAGTAATCAAGAAGGCCCGCTTCAATAATCCGTGTGATCCTGAAAAACGTTACTGGAACAAGTAAGTTTTTTAGGCTTTTATTGGAAGTCTGGTTTGACTTAAAATGTCCTTGCTCCCATAAGGCTATTTTATCCAATTTTAGGGAGACCTTGTTGCCAAAGTGTTAATGATGAATGTACCAAACCCTTTAATTAAAAGCCTCTACTAAAACGAAGAACATTATCTGGTGGTACCTAGGAAGTAAGAATAAAGACTCCATCGTGGTGAAGGGGTGTAACCAGTGAGGCAATGAATGAAGGAAGGAATAGAGCTCGACTTTCATTATCCAGTTCTATTTTTCTTTCCACGTGTGTCCAGTGCAGGAGGAGGATGCCTTTAGGTGATGGCACCGACAGTCATCCCTCAGCTCAATCGCTAGCCCCCCAAAAGAAACATGGTGTGATGTAGGGAAGGGCATCTTCGTCCTGCCGTCCACTGGCTTCATGTCCTATGATCCTGTGGCTACGGCAATAGTCAGGTGCCTGTTAGTCTGGTAACTCTGTGATTCTGTAACCACTGGTGGAAGGACTAACCACGTACGTGAGTTTGATGATCACGAGATGGTTGAAAGTTTTCCAGTCAAAAATAATGTTTACTGATATTGAGGCGCAGTTGTTAATCTGCCTGAATTTAATCTGGACAGTTTGAGTAATATAAAAACAAGTGAATGAACGATATAAACGCAAAGTAATGTAAACGTACTTCTGGTCGAGATGTAAATTTACGGTCTTCCCTATCCACTCCCTAGCGGCTGAGACATAAATTTTGTTAATCATTACTAGCCATATTGTTTTATCAAATGTAGATGATACGGCCAAGTGGGCTGATGAAACTAATATTAAACGATGAGCAAGTATAACAAACACCATAGAGAGCTGAGATATATTTGTTAATACGAGTAACTTGTATTCATAAACCAACACCAGAAACCTAAAAGAGTAGGATCCAGATTTACTCACATGAAGATTATCGACTAATTTTACTGACAGCAACATTCCATAGCAGCTGAGTTTTATCCAAAAAAAATTTTCTTGCATATTCCATTCTGATAATACCCCTTGTTTGGTAGCTTTATGAATGAAGACAAAGATATAATGAATCAATCTTAAGCGACACAAAGGCTTAATAAAGTTAGTAATTATGGAAGCACAATTCTCACCTGCGACTGAGGGAAGGGATCAAAGGACTACCCTTGGGTCCTGCTATGGCCATCATCAAAGGCTGCAACTTTGCTTTGGCCAAGTAGAAGTAGCACTTGCCTCGTGTATTGAAAGATGGATTAAATTTTAGTGTAGGAATTATACTAACTAATATTGCAATAAATTTATTCATGCATCTTCTTGTGGCTGATAAATTTTATCTTCTCACCAAGGCTTTCATGTAATATTCTTCAGATATTTCACTTACGAATTGACTATCAGTATTTTCTTAACACTCTCAGGCTCCTGAAACTCACTCTGCGCCAAAGAATGCCGTCAGGAATTAGCTGGAAGGTTTTCCTAGACTTGTCCGAACCATGTGAAAGGTAATGGTTACAACATTGATATTCAGGGAGTGTATACTCAAACGAACTTACGATCGTCTCCCTGTCCTAATTTAGATTTGTTTCCGCAAGAAGGACAAGGAAGGAATTGTGCAGAATGGAAGGCCCAAGGCCCGTATTCTCGTCTGTTGGGGAAGCTACCTAACACGTTTCCGCAAAAGATTTATTTTTGTTACACATTACTCTCTTCTTCTGTGTTACATAAATCCTTCCAATATCGCCAAACTGCAAAAATAACATAACTATTAACAGGCCATATCCAAAAGTACATCGCGAAGAATGAAGTCTTAAAGAGCTTCCTTAACCAACGGGAATAACAACTGAATTCTGAAATTAATCCTACAAAATAGCATATCTTATTTAAGAGAGGAGAAAATGCCGTGAGTGTTAACTGTTCCTGCAGGAAGGACACGGAAAGGAACATTCAGAGTCTTGCCGTGTATCTAGTCCTTCCTGGGAAAATAAATTAATGTTACGGTAGAGAAACGATCGTAAATGTCCAGTATCGCACCCCAGGCTCCTTTGACATTCTGAATGAAATCGGCAGCAGGTTTCTACAGCAGACAACCATACGCATTTTACATTAACTTGACCCAGATCTTTTTTTCATTTTGCAGCTTATTTCACACAGCTTATTGGCAAAATGGGACAAGTATGGATCTCTAACTTCCGTTCTACAGAATTTCTTCATGACTTGCATCATATTCTAGTGTTAATCACTTGTTACAACTCGGTAATCAAGATGAAGAGCCGATAATTTTGGCCAGGCTAGAATAAAAGGGGTATATTTATTTCGACCATATGAGGGTTGAAAGTGAGTACAGTATATATACAAAAAAGAGGGACGTGGTAGCTACAAATAATTTAAGTAAACGGAAATGCAGTACTGGATGAGAGACTGGTTTTGCAAAATTGTTGAGGGGCACAATATTATGGAGAGTTATAAAAAGTGATGGGAAGGAAAAGGAGAAATAGGAAGAGAGGAGGGCTGACACAGAGGCAGAATGATAAATGTGAATTAGATAGCACTACAAGTTAGTGGATGATGGTCGCCACCACCTACCAATAATAAATACATGTAAAAGTCCTGACGCATTTTGGCATGCTCTTTCCACTATCATCATCATCATCATCATCAATAAATCACTTGTGTAATTATCATCATCATCATCATCAAGAATGTTTATTTTATTTCAACAGGGGATGAAGAACATTTGTAAAAGGTAAAGACACCCTAACATTTCCTACCCTCAAAAATATATAATACAATTACCATTAACCTTTACACTCGTATGGTCACGTCTTTAACATGACATTGCAGCTGACACTAGACGATTGTATACGCCTGAAAATGAATGATAAGAGTCTGACAAAGGTAATCCTGCTGCCATTAAACTCTCCCTAAAGTAGGAGAACGTCTGCTTTTAATTCCACTCAGTAGCGTCAGTTTTAATTAAGTGAATCAGAGGAGCCGGGAGTAAGTTACCTTTGAGAGAAAAGTCCTGAGCCATGAACCTGCGCAACATCAAGTCGTTGGTGATCAAGATGTGGTCACCGCGTCTGACGTGGGAGTCCAGCTTCATCGTGAAGTTCCGGGCCAAGACAAGCTCCAGGCGTCCTTTGTATTGCAAGTCTGCCACGTCTCTCATTGGTCCGTCCTCTGCTGTCTAGGCGAGGATATTGTGTGATCTGAATGACAGGTGATGTACGATGACATTCTTTTCTTGTTTATTATTGAATCCATCTGACGATTTTATTCAGCCTAGAGAAGCCCTTGAATGCAAAATTGTTATGGCTGTGTCAGATCACCAAGGTTTTTATTCCTTTACTACTCTTATCATTGGCACGAAGGTAATAATCCACCTCCTACATCCAGGTTTTCAAATTCACGGATATACCTAAATTATTAATTATTATTATTATTATTATTATTATTATTATTATTATTATTATCTGCACATATCCCAGTGGCATAACATAACTTACAACTAATGCCTCAAGGATGACCCCGCCCTCTAGAAGAAAAACAGTGACTGGACTTGCAACAATATCTTCCAGTGACTGTATGGGCATGGGGATGTATCTGATGGCCAGGAGGGACATAAGGTTGCCGGTGTAGCTTAGGAACAACACCAACATGGCCAGCATCCACACTCCCAAAACCACACGTTCCCACCACCACCAACCCGTAGACTTGACCATATCTGGATTAAGTTAGGGTAGGTTGGGATCAGCACTAACATGGCCAACACTGCACACTCACACCACCACATCCTGCAGACTCAGCTACATCTGCCTAAGACTCAGTTAATCAGTACAGACAGAGACAACAGCTGTACCTTCTCCATCTCCTGTTTCTCACCACCATCAATTTCGCATGAAGATCAAATCTGAAAATAAACATTTTACATGTTCTAGTCCTGTTCATATTGTGAAATATTTTATGCCTAATACCAGCTGACCGATTCAGTTGATAGAATCTATCTATCTATCTATTGCCAGACGCCTCAATCCCGCTCGGGGTGATCACAAACAAATCGCCTCCAAGTCGCCCTGTCCTCCGCCATCTCACTGCTCTGCTCCCGACTCACACCCTCCTCTCTCATATACCTCTCCACCCCATCATTCCATCTCATCCTCGGCCTCCCCCTCCTCCTCCCTCTCCCCCCCTCCACCTCACTCACATACACTCTCTTCGTCAGTCTTTCACCCTCCATCCTCTCTCTCCACATGGCCAAACCATCTCAGTGTATTCCTAACGCTTCCTATCACATCCACATCCACACCACAACGCTCCTTTATATCCTCATTTGCCAGCCTGTCTCTCCATGTGACTCCACAGGCTCCTCTTAAATAACTCATTTCCTCTGCTCTCACTCTTGACTTGTGCCCCCCCAACAACGTCCAAGCTTCACTTCCATACGTCTCGTAGAGTTGGGATCACAATCTGTCATGTTGTAACTTTTTCACTTCCATGCTCACTTCCCTGTTTTTTATCACTGCTTTCAAGGAACCACCAACCTTTCTTCCCTGATGTACCCTTTCAAGCACTTCACCCTTCAAACCTCCATCCTTACTCATCACACTACCCAAGTACTTAAACGTACTCACATTTTCCAATTCCTCACCGTCCAAGCTCGCTGTACATTCACTGACTTCACCTCTAACAAAGACCATCACTTTACTCTTCCCTACATTCACCTTTAGATTCCGTTTCTTACACACTCTCCCAAACTCATTTACCAAGCCTTACAGCTCCCCTTCGTCTTCACTCAACAACACGGTATCATCTGCAAACAACAGTACAGGGAGTTTCCAAACACTACCCTCTCTCACCAGGGACACTCCAACATCCACTACCCTACCTTGTACCTCTTTTATTACCCCATCCATATACAGATTGAACAACCATGGAGACATGACACATCCCTGTTTCAACCTAACCTTCAAAGAGAAAAATCCACTCAGTTCACCATTCACACGCACTGCAGCCTTAGCACCATCGTACATACTCATCACAGCATTCAGCAACTTCCCATCTACTCAATATATTCTTAATACTTTCCATAATCCTTGTCTATCCACCCTGTCATATGCTTTCTCGAAATCCATGAAAGCTGCGTACAACTTCTTTCCCTTCTCTAGAAACTTTTCCACCAAAGATCTAATAATGAATATCTGATCTACACAACCTCTTCCCTTCCTAAAGCCTCCCTGTTCTTCTCCAACTAATTCCTCTGTTATTTCCCTAACTCTGTAAATAAGTATCCTACCATGCACTTTTCCTATTATAATAAGAAGACAAATGCCCCTATGATTACCACACACTTCTTTTTTCCCTTTTTCCTTTGTACAAGGGAATAATTATACCTGACTTCCAATCCTCCGGAATTCTACCTTCCTCTCAGGCCAATCTGCACATCTTCCACATCCATTCTATTACTATCTCCCTCCCATGCTTCAACGTTTCACCACACACTCCATCAATTCCTGGGGCTTTCCCCAACTTAACTTTCTTCATTGCTTCCACAACTTCTATCCTACTGATTTCTTCCTGTCTTCTCACTTCCCTTCTTCTCCCAGCCATTCCCCAGCCACTTATACTCGCATTACTTCCATCCTCTATGTTCAACAATTCCTTAAAGTGTTCTCTCCATCTGCTCACTTTTTCTCCCGTCTCCACTAGTAATCTACCATTTTTATCTTTCACTCCCCTGCTAACTTCACTTCCACCCTGTCTTACTCTCTTCATCTCTTTCAAGAACATTTTCTTACAGTCCCTCCACTGTACACTCAAATTCCTTCCTAATTCATCATCCACTCTCTTCTTACTCTCTCTTACTAATTTTTTTACCTCTTTCTTTCTACATATAACTCTCTCTTCTGGCTCTCAACATCTTCCATGCCCCTATTTCTCATCCATTCATTGTATGCTTTCTTCTTTTGTGCCACAGCCTGTCTCACCTCTTAATTCCACCACACTGTTCCTTGCACCCCCTCCGCCTTCTCTTCATCCCACACACCACATCACATGTTGCACATATTTCTTCTGTGAATATCCTGCACACACCTTCCACGTCCCCCATCTGCTCCAATTCATATTTGCCCAATCGTTCCTCCACTTCTCTCTTATATTCTGCCTTTTTTCTCATCCTCTTGTAACCTTTCCACTCTCCTTGCAAATACTCCTTCTTCCCGTCCTTCCCTTTTTCTATTACTCTATCTTACTTGTATCTTGATTCTGGCCACCACCAAGTAGTGGTCAGAAAGTCCACTCCCCCAGCCTCTATAAGCTTTTGCATCCATTACACATCTTTGCATCCTTTCATCCACACACACATAATCAATCATTGCCTTCCTTACATTCAGTTCACCACCCACCCTTCTCATCACTCGCCATGTATACCTGTGAATCATTCTGTGCCTGAAGAGGGTATTGGCTATCACCAACCCCCTCCCAGCACAAATGTCCACTAACGCACTGCCATTCTCATCTATCTCAGCAGGCACACCCCACTCACCAAGTATTCCATCCACCTTCACATTCCCTACTTTACCATTCATATCACCGATCAAGAACACTCTCTCAATCCTTCCAAACTTTTCCATGCACACTTCCACATTTGTCCAGAACTTTCTCTCACTCTGTTTGCACGATCTTGTGTTGGCGCTTAACGCACACAATCGCCTACATTTGTATTCTAACTTTCAAGCTTTCCCACACAATCCTTGACCCAACTGATCCATACTCTCTTATGTTCTTCTTCCATCTTTTACTCACAGCTATACACAGTCCTTCATTTGCCCTCTCATTTTCACCTACTCCTGCACATATACCCCATCCATACTCCCATTCTCTCACCTCTCGATTTAGCTTCAGTTACCCCACATACATCAACTTTCGCACCCTCAAGCACCTGGACAATCTCTTTCTCTTTCACCTCATCATTCGCACCTCTTACATTCCACGTTCCGATTACCATGTCCTTTGTCCGGTCCTTGGTCGTCATCTTTTGGTGAGTCCTTGTCCGAGGCTTCTTGTTTGTCTTTTTAGTTAGTTGTTTTCCAGGGAGGGGCACTAACCCTTTGCCAACCCTTTTAGTCGCCTTGTACGACAAGCAGGGATACTGGGGAAGTATTCTTGAAAAAAAAAACCCTACCCCCAGGGGGGGTAGCGATCTACATTATTCCTTACAGGACAACACAGTTTTTGTTTGGAGACGAGGGATCCGGATGGGTGTTTTGCATCACTGTTACCTCTACACATGGCTCCATTGGACGTGGGCGAGCATGGGAGGGCGCTAACGAGAACCTCTATGTTTTACCACCACCTCCCTCAACCGCCCACGTCTAGTAAAGACGTGTAATACCTGCCTGTGAGAAGGTATTGCATTCTATTCAGACAACTTTGTGTCTGGTGTATGGGTATAGAGAATCTGTATTAGTAAAATTGCATAAACTTTGTTAACTCAATCACTTCGTTAACGTCTTCCTGTTATCAGACGGTATTATTCATATTTTATGAACCCCTTGATGGCGAAGGATTAGTAAAGACTTTGAGTCGCCCAGCCTGAGGATGATTAAGAGTAATTACAAGTTGAGTGGACAGGAAGGTGAATGTGGAGCACGGAAGGTAGGGTAAGGCCATTAGTATGTGGTCAGGTGGTAGAAAGGAGAGGACACGCAGGGGAGCTGAAGTCTACACTACCAGTGGTGAGGGTTCCGATTCATTTTCCCTCTTTGGTACCTTCAGAATAGCCTTGTGACAGCCACATGAGTTGCAGGAGCTCCTTCTGGAAGGACAGCACATGGACAGTATACAGACCATGTCAGATGTTTTCATACAGTCAGTCCATGTGCATCCACTGTAGATGAAGCATGTTTACTGTGGCTGGCTTCTTTGTTCTGGTTAGTGGTGAACACACAGGATGCTTGCATGTTGCTGGGGACACCTGACGATGAGTGGGTCATGTGGACAATATGGCTGCGTCTGTGTGGATGCAAATGGCTGGCCCACAGAAAGTGTGTAGTGGCAGACCCCTCTCATATGTCAAATAATGAGCGTTACAGATGACTGTGTGCATGTGGATCACATTTGCCTGGTTATATTGCACATGGAGAATGGTGTACACTTGAGCAGGGTCCATGGTTGCTGAGAGCTGTTTTGAAACAAGATCATGTCACATCAGAGGGTTTTGAAGCTATCTCACTTAAGTATTCAATACCACGACATTATGAATTCTCACCTTGACGCAATAGGACACGCAGGCAGCTGGAAACATTTGTAAACCATCTGGATCGTTTCACACCTTCGGGTAAACTAAGAGAAGTCATCAGCACTATAGACCCAAGCACCCCGACCAGCCCCACCAGGATACCACCCCACACCAGTGGTCTGAAGGGCAGCAGGAAACCCCAGGGATCCACCTCAGGCGATCCAATGCGGATGATGATGCGGGTGCACACTATTATCACTGGTGCAGTAAAGTCGATCACCTCTGTGCGGGGGGCTGTGACATGGAGCGATGTCTGCCCAAAGTCAACTTCCTGAAAAATACAGTGATGGTAAAAGAAAGCTTGTATTATTACTTAACTCCAACACACCAATTCGAGGTACGTGTACAGGTGGTGATCCCTGAGTCAAAGCTGTGGCTCTCATACATGTGCTGATAAAGATTTCATGCCCGAGTTGAAAGATAGCTGAGTCTGGTTTGGTTTTCAAAGAATGCCAGACACTCAATTTTATCTCGTGATGCATCACTACAGTGTAGCCAACTTGGTAATTTTTTTGCTAGGTTTGGTGATTTCAAAACGTCGCACATGTACATTTTCTTCCGTTCATCTTCTTGGCGACACTTTAGCTTTTTTTTTTTATTGTTTGGTGACATTGTTGGCATTTTTGACCATACCAATATTCTTTCTTTTAAATAACAGGACAGAGGAAGGAAAAACAAATGAATAAAAAAAATAATCCATACGCCAGATTACTGGTGTTCTCCTTTCGTAAGATATCTATAACTGTTGGACTTGAACAGATGTAGGTTGAAGTTTTGGGGGAAAAAACTCTGGGGAAGTGAGTTCCTGAGAGGTGCAGATTAGGGAATTAAAAAATTCTGACAGGCAGATGTTCTGCAATATGGTTGTGTGACATTCTAGTCATGAGCGTTGCCAGATGCCCGTGTAGCACACAGAAAGGCATGGAGAGGTGGCACAATGGATGCAACTTTGTCTGAGCATTTGCCATAAAAGTATCTGTAAAATAATGCAAGGGAGGGAACATTCATTCTTACTTGCAGAGGAAGTAGTTTATTTGTAACAGCATGGTTATTAATAATTCCAACAGCTTTGTTCTGAATATTGTCTATCTGTTTTAGTGCAACTTCTCCACATCCATTCCACTAGGGTGAGCAATATTTAAGCTGAGAGTGCACATGACTTAAAAAATTATAGCTAATTGCTCGCCAGTGAAGTTATGGATCCTGTACAGTAATCCAAGTTTCTCAAGACGGTTTTAGCAAGTGATCTGACATGAGAGGTCCAGCTAAGGGCATTGTTAAGTGAAACACCGATAATTTCAATACTTTTGGAGATGGGAATAATTGTAGCATTGAAGGTAATCTAGGAATCTGGCAATATCTGTCTATTAGTAAATTGTATATATTTGGTTTAACTAGCATTAAATGAGACAAGGTTATTTTGTGCCCATTCATTAATCTTAGATAAGTTTTGATTTATGGAGATGGCTGTACTGACTTGAGATTTAGAGATATTAAACTTTCTAAATGGATGTTTGAGTGTGAATGAACTGTGAAGTGTTGAATCATCTGCATATGAATGGATGGAGTTGTGGATGACATATAAGAGATCATTAATATGAACTAGGAATAGGGGTGGTAACAGAACTGAAATAATTTAGAAACATCAGCTAAGGAAAGAAAGTTAATATAAATAAAATGGGCACCTCTCATCCGTACCGATCGTTCGTGTCCTGGACACACTCGTCTTGTACCACTCACCGTGACCGTCCTGTCCTGTTGCTGTTAGAATATTTAGTTGAGGTACACCGCCATTGTCCTATGCTCACTCATAGGCTGCAGCTAGCCTTTCGTGAGGAACGTTATTCTGCAGTCGAGTGCCCCTCAAACATGATGGTTCGTGACTGAAGATACCGTAGTTAGAATTCTGAACCAGTGCATTGAGTCCCAAAGTCAATTTAAATTCGCATGGAAAAAATAGCGTTTTATCCTGCTGAACTGCTTTAAACAATGCTTTGTAATATGAAAATGTCATGCTAGGTGTTTTTAGGTCGACTTCTTGTCCTAAGAACATTAGCTGCTGAGCCGGGGTTCTCTTTCAAGACAGGAACTAGAAAACACTACGAGAGGAACAGGGCATAAAAACTCTGGTCAATCAACCTTACACGTGTATTATCTTATATTCGTACACCACTGAATACAATGTGAATACAATCTGGGCACAATATGCTATACAGGTTCTAAGTCACTATCTGGACACGAGGACCCTGACAGGGCTGCTGAAGTCTTGTGCTGCCTATAGGTGTTGGCCAGGTGTGGCAGGGGTTCCGTCAGTTGTGCCTTCCCATAGAGGTCACGGGACTAATCTTGGGGGCCGTGTCGTCCAGAGTGGGCTGCTGGGCAATGTGGAGAGGGGCCCTTCTCTAGTGGGGCCTCGGTGGGAGTTTGGTCCCTGGGGCTAGGACCTAATAGGGGGAGTAGGCGCACTTGCCTTCGCCCACTCTGGGGAGGAGGTCATCGTCCCATGGGGCTGGGAAGGTCATGTCCCAGGTTCTGGTGGCACCCCGGGGAGTCCGGGGAATGTGGTCTCCCTCTGGTCGGGTCGCTGTCAGGAGTGGTGTGCGGCGTCCTTTCCTTTGGAAGTCTGGCAGCAGTTTGTCTTGCCTGGGCGCCAGCTGCACTGCTTGTATCCCCAGGGTCACGATGGGGCCTTGCCAGACCTCCTCGAGGCATAGCTTCTCCTGGGGGCTGCCTCTGTGGGAAGAACAGGAGGGGTGTCCCACTCGACTGCAGGAGGGATGGGCCAAGCAAGGGACGTCCTCCACAGGGGAAGTCACAGGAGGGGGACAGGTGGTGTTTGTTCCAATCCTGGCACGGCTAGTGGCCATTGCCGAGATCCCGAGGGCAGCAGGGGTAGAGCAGCTAGTGGCTGTCTCTCTCCTGTCTGTGCAGCTAGTGGCTGTCACCGGGGCCCAACTTCCTAGTAGGACTGAGGGCGAGGTGCGGCTAGTGGCCGTCACCTGTCCACTTGTGCAGCTAGCGGCCTTCACCAGGGTCCTATTGGGCGAGGTGTGGCTAGTGGCCATTACCTGCCCTCCAATGTGGCTAGTGGCCATCACTGGAGCCTCGTTCCCCGAGTGGACTGTGGGCTGGGTGCAGCTAGTGGCCATCACTTACTCACAGGTGCGGCTTGTGGCTGTCACCGAGGTCCTGTGAGGGGAGGGGACAGCAGATAAAGTGCAGCTAGTGACCATCACCTGCCTGCTGGTGCGGCTTGTTGCTGTCACCGAGGTCCAGCTCCCAGAGACAGATGCAGAAGGAGAGCGGGCGGTGGTCGTCTCTCCCCTAGTGTGGCTAGTGGCCTTCACTGGTTTCTGCAGAGAGGGGGATGCAGCTGTGAAGTGGCTAGTGGCCGTCTCTTCCCTAATGTGCTAGTGGCTGTCTCTCAGATGCTGTCTGGGACTGAGATATCAGCCCCAGCAGCACTGTGTAGTTCATATCGGGTCCATTGAGGGGAAGAGGGGCGCAAGGTAGTAAGGGACATAGGCTCGTCCTGCCTGGGCCTTACACACGCACTAGGCGCCTCTCCTTGGTCTCCTCCTGCGGTGGTTGTCGCGACATCCCTCTCGTGGTGTTTCGTCATGGTGGGCATTTCAGGAAAATTATATATTTGTGGTGTTTTTAAAGTACGAGTACATCCATGGTGTGTAAAAAAAAATTTGATGCAAGGGTGAATGATTCAACAAAATTACTAAACGATTTGCTTCAGGTGACTGACTCCTTGTACTCTAAGACCATCATCTCAGGAAAAAAAAAAAAAAAAAAGTGACTCAAGAGAAAGTTTCCAGGATCCACACCCTTATTTAGGTTATAAGTCTGAGAGTGGAATGAGGGACTGCATATTTCCGGATAAGGCAGATATTTGTAAAAGGTATATCCACTTTGTTACCGAACTTGTAAAGCAACTGCATAATCGCTTGCCTGATAACGTTCCTGTCTAGAGGTCAATGTCATCGATAAATGCAAGTGAATGTCAACAACCAATAAAAACCAGGGATTCTGGACTTGGCTAAGATGTTTTTTGGTGACGAAAGTACTTTCACCCCCATAGACATTCAGTGGAGAAATTACACTACACAGTGTGGAAACAAGCTTCAGACACAATGCAACTTTGGGCAGAAACAACAGACTTCAAAGAGGCCACTGGGGAAAATCCATACAGTGATCTTTCTGCCCCAGCTCTATCAGTATTTGCATTACCACATGCAAATGCTGATGATGATCGTGTATTTAGCCAAATGAACATTGTGAAATCAAACTCAGGAAGAGAATGAGTATGAAGTGTATGAAAACACTCTCAGCCATGAAGTATGGACTGAGACGGCAAGGAAAGTGCTGCCTTAACTACCAATTGTCCTAGGAGGTCATTAAGGACATTGGCACAGTGGAGGCATACAAGACAAAGTCGGGTAATGGCTCACAAAATCCTTCAACCTGTACCTTGGCCATCAAGGAAAATGAACCAGACTGGGACTTGACTAATTTATTTTAACCGTACAACTCAGGCCACCAGTACCTGCCAGCCAGCCTGGGGCTGTGGTTGTGGGAGATTATGAGGTTTTGTATGAACGTTACTTTTACTACATTGCTTTACTGAAAACGTGGTATATGAGGGCTCCTAACATTGACTCTCTAGATGTAAGGCTACTTCAAGTTAGTAATGCAGCCGTAAGTTAGAAGCCACATGGTTTCCAGTAATCTAGGAAATAATTTACTAAGTTGGATGATAATCATGTAACCAAATTATGCCTGGTAGTCTACTGGGAGGGCACACCAACTAGTTGGTGCCCATGAAAATTGTTATCCAAGGGATGGTTGATGTTTATTACTCGTATACTATCACTTAGATCCGAGAGACTGGTCATCATCACCCTAAATGTCAAGTTCAAGAACCCTTGCCATATAGTCCAATGCTAATGATAGGGTAGATTAGGACTGGATGATATGGATGACTATATTGCATAATCGGTATATCTGGGGACAGTGAAGTGCAAGATATATGGGAACTGACGTGCCTCTCTCTGCAGCATGCCAATGATGCCTGTCCAGGAACCATTCATCTGCCTGGTGCCAAAAGCCCAATCATCTGGTGTCGTGTACTGGTACCTTAAAAAGAAAAACAAAATATTAGTTGGTACATCTACTGTGGTTAGGACACCCACATGATGAAAGGTTGATATTCTGCTTCATTAATTTCGTACCAGAGATACGTAAAAGGATAAGAAACTGCATTTGTACCGTCAGCACCAGCATTATCACCTGTATCGCCTGGGACAGTGTATTTTGTTTAAACAATGGAAGTCTTGACATTGGTGGGTCAACGCATCGCCCACCAATATCAAGACCTGTTATATAAGCAAAATACACTTTCCATCTTCCGCCAACATCCAGATTTCTTCAGTGCAGTGTAATTGTAAAACAAAATGCGGCGTACATAAATACCGTGCGTACAGGCCTAGGCTTTATAAATTTATACCTGATAACTAATGACAGTTTTGTTCAGCTTATGATGGAATTTTCAAATTTTAGTTCATTAACCCTTGCAATAAGTGGAAACTAATTCAACGTAACAAAAATATCAACTAGAAGCAAAAAATATATATACTACACAAAGTTCATAACACTGAATGTGTTGAAATGCAAAGCTGGCCACAGAAAGTAGGCTTGCAGTTATGTTCTTGTATAAAATTTGACTCACCAAAAAATAGTGATGGTATATACCATTATCTCAGTGCTAGCCAACATTCTTTTACCTTGAAAGATCAAAGAAAATTCCAAAGCTGATTTTACTTGACTGTCAGTAACAAGAAAATATACTGTTCTTCAAGTTTCAGTGTCTGTAATTCCTTTAATACAGTGAGTTTTTTATATTCATTCTTGTTACCTAGGAGATACTCGAGTTTATAAGAACCCTCTATTATAGGCAAAAACGGTGAAGGCTGTTCCCATATTCTTGTTCAGGAAGGAAGCTCCCAAGCACCTCTTCTGCAATTTATATTTGGACGCGGCTGGCCTGTATTTTGTACCTTGCTTAGGCAGAGTATGGCTATAATAGACTGTTTTAGGCAACACAAAAGAATAATTCAAATGACACTGCCACGGGCAGAGCGCTTGCTGAATGGATCCATTTGTGTGTGTTTAGTTTTCACCAGCGAGTGGGCAGCAGAACACTTGCCGGATGGATATATTTGTGGCTGCTTACTTTTCAATGGCGAGTAGGTAGACATTTGGCGAAATTTTAAGCGCTTCATTTCAAAGCACAAGATGGATTTAGGAAGGTAAAAATTGCATTGTCAGGTGCACGAGACATTTCTCTTCAATTTGGTCAAAAAAACAATCGATTTTCGAGATTTGAAAAAATGATGCCTGGGCCGGCCACTGGTCCCGATGTTATTCGGACCCACGATCATTGAGGGGTTTCAGCCCCCACACCTAGTCCAGGACCTATGAATGATTTTGATACAAAGGAATACCCTTCCTGGGTTTATGGATATCTGCATTCTGATTTTTTTTTTTTTTTTTTCAAAACGATTGGCCCAAAATTGTGGCGTGTAGAGAGCAGACATTCAGACCGACCGACAAACAAACATACGGAACTGGCCAACATGCTTGCCAAACCTTTCGATTCCGGGATGCAACAGTTTGATTAGGCAGAGGTGTTCGGGAGCTTCCTTAACTGGAGAGAATGTGGGCCTATACGTTTTACCTCCACTTCGAAAACTTTATCCTATCAAGAATATCATAGTTTTGCGGCTGCATGGATAATGCACTATTGACC
Source organism: Coenobita brevimanus (assembly GCF_032717465.1). NCBI lineage: Eukaryota > Metazoa > Arthropoda > Malacostraca > Decapoda > Coenobitidae > Coenobita > Coenobita brevimanus. The sequence continues at coordinate 33,179,934 of NC_136993.1, forward strand.
TCAGTCTAAACGAGTTTATATATTCATTTCCAGGTGGTCTCTCTTGAACTGTATAAACTCATCTCGATGCAGCAAAAGTGAATTACCAGAATACGTAACTATATATTACTGGACTGTTGTCTGTACAAGGGGTTTATCCAGATATTCCTCCTGGATACGCAGGCCGATTTTGATGAAACTATTTACGAATACTCCCTGAGGCTCCAGATTGTCCATAAACTTTTTAATTCTGAAAAATACTTTACTCTAACAATTACCATATTCCATTTACTCCTTAGTACAGTAGTTTGTTTTCCTTAATGAAGCAAAATCCACTTTTTGCAAACCTTACTGCATACAATTTTTTTCCTAGTTTATTGCAAAGTTCCACAAAAACAAACATTGGGTGGCAGACGGAATAAGAATAGACCAGTATAGGTGGCCCAACGTTGTCATAATAAAACAAAATCGTTCAAGGGTCAGGTACAGTACACAAACTTGTTCTCTTACGTAAAATTCATATCGTTTGCGATGGTCTCAACCAGCTTGGCTTCTGGGCTCATGATAACCAGCCTCTTGCCTCCCGGGGCGGTTGGGTCAGCCACCTCCTTCGTCTGTCCTGTTCCTTTATGCAGGTGTGCGACCGACAGAAGAGGACTGTGGCTGAACCTGTTTTGGAGTTTTGGAAATATAAAAGCAATAACAATTCGTTTTGTCTACCTGCCATATAAATAAATAAAATAATGAAAACCTTCATGGTAGATTGGTAAGAAATAAAAGAGCTGTGCTTTATCAGTTACTTGGTAGTGCTCATGACATGAATGTCACACTGCCATATTGCAGAACTTCCGCCTATCAGATATCTTTTATTCCCCGAACGGCATTTCTTTGGAACTCTTTTTCTCATAGTTGTTTCCCCCCAAACTTCAACCTACAGCAGTTCAAGTCCAACTGTTACAGATTTATAATGAATGGAGGACACCAATAGTCTGGTGTATGGAGGATTTTTTTCATTTGATTTTCTTTCACTGTTCGTTATTAAAAAAAAAAAAGAGAGAGAGAGAGAGAGATGGAGAGATTTATTGATTAATTTCTGCAATTTAAATCATGAAAATTATAAACATATATAAAACATGTATATCATAAGCTAGTAAGATCTCATAAAATAATCAAGTTTTCCTTATCCTAGTCTGCAGGTATAATAAAAAATTAATTTAGAAAATGCAACTGAATTTAATATGTTAGTGTGCATATTAAAGGCGGAAAAAAGTTTAAAGAAGGTATACGGAAAAAAGTTTTAAGAAGGTAATGTCCTGTTGCATGGAACACGATTACTTGTACGCTTTTTCAGGAAACATGGAGTGGTGGGTTAGGCGAGTTAGTCCAGCTTTCGCAGTCCAAGAAGCAATTCTTACTGAGTAGATTCCATCAGGGCTATACGGAAACTCCACAAGAATATCACACCTGGAAAAGTATGAGGACATGGTTATAAAATCTCTCTACGGCTACATATTAGTATTATATTTTTAAACACCCCCGAAGATTGTCTTCAATATTTCCTCTTTGCACGGTTCATCAAGCAATCGTAATCGAGTAAGTTCCTTTGAAGTCCTAAGGTTAATTTACAAATGTAGTGCAGTTGCAAATGTTAACGCCCTCTATTAAATGCATGTCGATTCCTTGGTATTATCTTCACTGGTGAAGAGAATACTCTGGGGACACTGACGAAAGTTAATTGGGAGGAATCCCCAAATTTGGACCTACAGGTTTCTGTACATGTACTGGTGGAGTGGGGCAGTATTCTAAGTACCAAAACTACAGAATCCTACAGTCACTTGAGGCAGTAAAGGATTAAATGTGGCTTCATTATGACGTTTTAACCACTATTTTATTATGACACATTCCCCCTATTTCACATAACATATCCTGGATTAACCTGATCACATGCATTCGCCTTGGGAGGGCGCAAGACAATTACAGGAGGCAAGCGAGATTCCCCTTGTGTAAAGAGGCCAACTTATGAGGAGATCTCAGAATACTCTAGCCCTACATATCATTCATATCCATATCCTTATTATGCAGTGCATGTTATGATTATTACTCATTTACTAGATACACTATACATTTAGGCAGCAACATCCTGTTGGACAATGTTGCTGAACGTCAAGTAAGAGAAAATATTACAAGTAATCATACAGTGGGACAATATGATATATATATATATATATATATATATATATATATATATATATATATATATATATATATATATATATATATATATATATATATATATATATTTTGTTACGGAACAGAGAGAGATAATGAAAACTTCAAGTGAGAATACTAAATCTTCATCTTCTCCTGAGCAGCTCCTAAATTCTCTCTCGCCAGCTGTAAAGCAGTGTACAGCCGTTCTTTGAACTTCATCACATACTCCAGCAGGTTGACATCATCTTCCTCCGACACCCAGCATTCCTTGAGTAGCTTAAGGGGTCCTCTTACTTCATGGCCAAACAGTAGTTCAAAGTGTGAGAAGCCCAGTGATTCATTTGGAGATTCTCTTGCGGCAAATACAACGAATGGAAGACCTTTATCCCAGTCTTTCTGATGTTCAAAACAGTATTTCTTGAGCATCGATTTGAGTGTTTGATGATATCTCTCCAAAGCTCCTTGGGTCTGGGTATGGTAAGCTGAAGACGTGATCTGGGTGATGCCCAACTCTTTCAGAGACTGCTTGAAAACATTTGACATGAAATTACTTCCCCGATCTGACTGTACCTCCTTGGGCAGACCAAACTTTGTGAAGAACCCTAGCATTTCCTTAACCACGTTCTTTGCTGAGATATTTCTAAGTGGAATGGCTTCAGGATAACGAGTAGCCATCTCAATCAGGGTCAACACATAAGAAAATCCTGAAGAAGTCTTAGGAAGAGGGCCCACAATATCCACCAACACATGGGTGAATCGCGCCTCAACAGGAGGAATGGGAACTAGAGGTGCAACCTTTTCGGTCTGATTACACTTCCCCACAACTTGACAGGTGTGACAAGACTTACAATACCAGGAAACATCTCTGAAGATACCTGGCCAGTAGAAGTGTTTCAAAATGCGTGCCACAGTCTTCCTCACTCCAAGGTGTCCTGCCAAACTGGAATCATGAGCCACTCTAATGATATCCTGCCTACAAACACGAGGGATGACAACTTGATGTACAACCTCCCATTCACAGTCGGCTGATGCTGTTGGGGGTCTCCACTTCCTCATAAGTACTCCTGACTTTATATAATAACAAGTAGAAGCACCAGCTGACACTTCCTCACTGGAAGCAGAGTTAGCTAGACCTTTCAACTCAGGGTCAGCAACCTGCAACTCAACCAACTCTTGACGAGACAAATTATCAACACTACGGGGTACTGCCTCATCTGGTGAGTGGTCCAAATGAGCAAAAAAAGTGTCAGCTAGGAAAACATCATCATCATCATTATCCTCTAAGTCACCAGTAACTTTAGACTTAGCCCTAGTGACAGCACATGCAGAGAACACGTCAGGGACATCACAATCCTGGATAGCAGTCACTAGTTCACCAGACAACTGAGGAGCTGGACACACTTGACCTCCACCAATATTATTTCCAAGTAAGAAAGTTACACCTGACATTGGGAGTGTCTCAACCAACCCAACCATAACGGAACCATTAACAAAACCAGACTCTAAATTCACTCTGCACAGAGGGACAGAGAAGTAATTATTCCCTACACCTTGTAAGACTACAGTTTCATCAGAGGAATTACCATTAGAGCCTAGAACACTGGTCAGCATAAGGGATTGGCAAGCACCTGTATCACGATATATTTTAACTGATTTCCTGTCATTACTGTCCAGAGGACTGACAAAACCATTAGACAGGAAATTAGCACATGAACTCTTGAGAGTGTCACCCACGTTACTGCTCAAAAGAGGAGCTTCATCATGAGAATTTAATTTACCCCTCAAAGCAGGTTCAGTTAACTCGGTTAAAGAATTCTGGGAACTCTCAAGGGTGGACACTAGACCAATTGACTGAATATTTAAAGACTCCTTTTTGTTCACATCACGCTGTCTCCTGAAACATTTCTCCGTAGTATGACCAAGCTTACTATAATAAGTACATTTACTTTTCTGAAATCTAGAGGTGAAGCTGGTATTTACTTCCTGAGAAACATCATCTTTATTCTCTTTCCTGTTACCTGTACTCTGAGTAGAGGCAACGTACTTACTCTCAGCTTTCCCTTTTTCTTTAGAATATCTCTTGTGAGTGAGAACATATTCATCAGCTAAAACTGCAGCATCAGACAAATTATCTATTCTTTTCTCATCAAGATATAGGCTTACATCTTTATTAATACACCTTTTGAAGTCCTCCAGCAAAATCATCTGCTTAAATTTAACAAAATCAGAATTTACATTCTTAGAATTTAACCACTGCTCTAACAGATCTTCTTTGATTTTTGCATACTCAACATGGGATTGCTTATCTTGCTTATAAGTTGTCCTAAATTTTATTCTATAGGATTCAGGAACAAGCTCATAGGCCTTAAGAATCAAGCTCTTAACTACATCATAATTATCACATTGATCCTGAGGCAAAGATGCATAAGTTACTTGAGCTTTACCGGTGAGAACAGTTTGAAGGAGTACTGGCCAATACTTTTTGGGCCAAATAAAACCAGTAGCTACCCTCTCAAACAACTGAAAATACTTCGTTAAATCAGATTCATTAAAAGGAGGGACAAGTTTAACATTTTTAGCCACATCAAAATCATCAGAGCTAGATGATCCAGTTCCACTTTGTTTCATGCGATACTCATGGTCTGTCTGAATCCTAGCAATTTCAATTTGTGCCTGTGCCTCCTGAATGCGAGCCTGAGATTCAGCCTCTTTAGCACGAGCTTCCTGCAGGGCTAGCTGTAACTTAGCTATTTTAATCTGCGTTTGCTCATCTGGAGGAGTTACATTAAACAAGTTTTTATTAATCATGTCAACAATTTGATCTTTAGACTGATGAGAGCGAACAGCAATTCCCAATTGTTGAGCAAGAAGCTTAAGTTCATTCTTTGTTCTGTTTTCTACATCACACACTGTTTGCACATTTGACAAAAAATCTTTGGCTTCATCAAGAGTAGTAATAGTAGACATCATGAATAAATCACAGTCACAAAATATCAAGCAATATCCTTATGATAATATTCTGATAAGAGGTCGCCAAATTTATGTTACGGAACAGAGAAAGTTAATGAACACTTCAAGTGAGAATACTAAAAATCACTACTGTCCCGCAAAGTTCCAGGTTCAAAACAAAAGAGTTAGGTAAAATTACAAGTTAAAGTTTAATGCTCAAACTAACAACTAAACATTCAGGACTGATAAGGATAATGTAATGGCAAAAAACAGGTTAAATATATGGTAAACTGCAATAGCCTCTATTAACACGAAATTAGCAAGAGTAAATTCATCTAAGTCAGCCCTGATAAAATGACAAAACCGGATAATGCTCAGTTAATGCAAGATATATTATTACAGATACAAAATATTATTACTACTGGCTGACAGCAAAAACATATAATCACAAAAACCTTACCAGGCCTACGAATTAACACCTTATGCTATACAGTACAAGAAAAAATGTAATAACACTTATACTCAAATTACACAGCAGCTAGATGGTTGGAGACTTCCTGAGCACTCACAAAAATAATTACAACTGTACAGAGGACGACAGAGATGTGAACAAAATGAGGAGTAGATCTAAGTGGCAATTAAATGCAGAGACTGAGCTCATTATATAGGGGCCGGCAGAGCTTGATACAACTTGTAAGAAGGACGCGGAAATGAAGCCATAGGGGACAAAGAGTTGACACTCCTGCTCTGAACAACAGAAAGAACGACTTACTCTACTATAAGGGGGAGAAGGGGGGAGTGAGGTAAAACACGCTAGGAGTTGTCACTATGGAAGCCACGAGGCTTCCAAATCTCAACCGTTACCGGGCTACAATTAATGATGACCTTATGGGTGAATTATATGAAGACCATTTTCGCCCATAAAGTCATCAGTAATTGTAGCTCCGTAACGGTTGAGATTTGAACACATGTTCATATAACATTTTTTACTTAGAATTCCCTCATCTGTCATTTCTCAAAGTTTTTGACTTACCTCAAGGGACACCCTGTATAAATATATATATATATATATATATATATATATATATATATATATATATATATATATACACACACACACAGGTATATCATCATCATCATCATCAGCAGCAGCAGCAGCCGTTTGAGTAGCAACTCTATTGTATTTTGTTTTTCTCTTGGAGGGAACTGTTACTGAGGGCTCATGGCCTTTGGTTCCTTCTTCCTCGCATAAAAAAAAAAAAAAAAAAAAAAAAAAACTGCAGGACCGGCCTATCCCGACCGAAGTCGGGACGATACAGCCAATGTATCTCTACCAAGTGACTTAGGCTGTCTGGTAGAGATTGTATGTAGGGTGAGAAGTGCTTGTAAGTGTAATTGTAGTGTTGGAGTGGTTTTGGATGTGTGTGTAGTCTGTGAACCAAGTGTAATCGTCCCAAGTAAGCCGACTGGGTGCAAGCATACTTTACAGTAAGCGACACTGGTTCAACCACAGCACCCCTTGTGTCCGCCAATGCAGCACGTGGCTGGGTGAAGACTCCCAGAGTTTATTACCCTGGCGGGGCACGAACCCTGGTTCACCCGTGTATGAAACGTACATCCTATCATTGTACCACGGAGGCTCTGATATATATATATATATATACATATATATATATATATATATATATATATATATATATATATATATATATTTATATATATATATATATACACATATATATACATATATATATATATATATATATATATATATATATATATACCCATATATATACATATATATATATATATATATATATATATATATATATATATATATATATATATATATATATATATATATATATATATATATATAATTCACGCGAGGGTTATGTTCCCAGACCCTTCGCGTATGTGGTAAATTCGTGTATATGTTCTGCCCTTGTGTGCACATAATTGCGCATGTCTACTAAGTATATTACATCTGAATAATACTTTTTATGCACTACATACACCTTATAAACTAGCATAAAGTATGAAAAACAACAAAAATGTAAGAAATTTAACACTGAAACCTGACAAGCACAGGCATAGATGGAGACACTTCAGCAGTCTGGTGCACAAGCCCTCACTGCCTCCCATATGCTACATTCTGCCTTCTTTATGGTCCAAACAGTTGACTCATTCATCCCAAACATACGGTTCCAAGCCAGTTCACAGGCGTAGGTGGAGACACTTCAGCACAGTCTGGTGCACTAGCCCTCACTGCCTCCCGTATGCTACGTTCTGCCTTCTCTATTGTAAAAACAGTTGACTCACCCCAAACACACGGTTCCAAGACAATTCACCACAGTCAATTCACCATCAAAACATGGACGATTTCCTGTCATTCTATAAATATACTTATTGATTAATTAATACTTTAATAACTAATTTTCAGGGAGATTATATACCTCATATAAGTAAAAAACTAGTGTACTGTACTTGCTAAATAAACTGGTATGTAAATAAATGATGGGGAATCGTCCTGACGGAGAATTGTCGCCGACATTCCTCCCTTAAGTTTGTCCAACACTTTAACTTTCTCTGTCAGCAACATCACTTTACTAGTCCGTTTTAGAGTGTTACCACATGCATCACAAGCACTACGCTTAGGCCCCATGTTGGCAGACAAGGCAAGCAATCACTGGAAGGCAGAAAAATAAGCCACAAATAACGATTCGCGAGTCACGCATGGTTCGACCGTCGGATTCAAACTGACTGTGTGGTGCGTGGTAGACTGGTAGACCGACCACACACACACACCACACACACACCACACACACACCACACACACACACACACACACACACACACACATATGTAAGCACACGGGCAGCAGGTAGGCATTTTTATATTTTATTTATTTCTCTTGTATATTAAAATTATTTGAATAGTATAATATTATGTTTTAATTATTGTATGAAAAATTTGTGGATAACCGAAATCGCGTGAATTAAGGGCTTACCTGTGTATATATATATATATATATATATATATATATACACACATATATGTACCCCCCCTACAATATGTCTACCCCCAATGTATATATCCCCCCCCCCCAATGCATACATGCCCCCACTAAACTTGCTGACCTAGCACGCTTTCCCAGGGCCCAAGCCTGGGCAGAAGGCGTTACTGCGTCAGTTCTGAGCAGACACTCAAGAAGGGCTGACTATTTTTGTCAGAGCTCGTAATAAACTCCTTAACTAGCTGTTTGTACACGGAGTTTCTATCACCAAAGTATTGCAAGTTACATTTGGTACCAGCGGTGTTTCGGACCATCAGGTTCTGACCGCCTCTTACACTATTTAGTGACACCAACAGATACAAGACGTCTCGCATCTCACATCCTCACCCCCCCCCCTCAGTGCCTCTCGTGGTGTAATAACCGGCTGTGCCTCCAGGTGTACAATTTCTCTCACCAGTGCTCACCTCTCAAACAACCCCACCCACACACCTTGTTCCTGCCCGCAAGTGTCACCATCGCCGACCTACACACCTGTTTCACCTGTTCCTAGCACCTGTTCCGAACTCATCATAAATCCTGCCCCCACGGTGCCACTTATCCCTGTCTGCCCACCGCCATTCTCTGAATTTGCAACTCAAAAGCTCTACACCTGCATTGTACCAACATATGCCCTCACCCCCACCACCGGCCCCGACGTTGCCACACCCTGCCCTCACATGTGGTCTGAATTAAGTGAGCCTCCTAGGACCGCAACTCCCTGCCGATGACTCATCGGAGCGTCTCTTCCAGTCTCGACTTAAGCCCAGCAAGAAGTTCCGCATCTTCTAAGACTCATCCAACATATTGCTCCAGTCTCAATCCCAGCCACTCTCATCTCCGACCAGCTGTCCCTCCAGCGCCGCCCCGCCCCGCCCTGCCCCGTACGTTGCTTCGTCACCCCTGCCCCCCTACACCCAGCCACACCTGCACGTCATACATCTCGTCAATCCCGTCTCTACTGTGTAACTATAGTATACCTTACCTTTCTATAGAGATTATCCTCGATTTTCTCTACAGATTGGATATTTTGTAAATTTTTTCATCTCACTTCCATTACCCCGTTTTCATCTTCACCTATGTTACGTATTTCTTATCCATCTCATCCTTCGCCTTTTATTTAAGCCCTCCATCCCCTCACCTTCATTCGTTTTCACACCTACTCGTGTATTACATTCTTTCATCTTTATATTATACATTTCCACCTACATATCCATCTTCATCCTTCATCTCATCTTCCATTGCCGCATTAAATGTCATACTTTCAATATCAACCGCTTAACACCAGCCCTCTCGACCCAGAAACATCACCTGATCATACACAGTCTGCCGACTCTAACACGATCACTCACTTAAGAAGTGACAAAGAGTACCACTGACCTGTACCTCAGACTCCCGTTTCACTTCCCGCAGAACCACTTACTACCCATCCTACACTCGTAAATCCAGATACCTCCTCCTCTACCTCTACACTCCCTTCTTCCTCTACTCCTTCCCCTATCGTTCACTCTCCTACCTCACTTCATACCCCATCTTGCTCACCCTTAACTATCACTACCTTCTCTCCCACTCCTCTCCTTCCGCCACTTCCACACTTCCAACCATGGCCACCCCTCCACAGTCTATCTCGACGATGCAAATCGTCCCAAATTTACTGGCCAGGACCCAACTTGGTCTGTCTATAATTTCCTCAGAGAAGTAGAAACCGACATCCACAATCGGCAGATTACCGATGAATTGCTCAAAGTAGCTTACCTCATGGGTCGCTTGCACCACGGCAAATCAGACATCGGATCCGTGATCCGTGCAGGACATTTTGATAGCATTAATACCTTTGCTGATTTTCGTAAGGAACTCATCAGCCTTTGTTGCCAGCATTCAAATACTGCGTCTCTCATGGGCTTCATTAATCTCCTAAACCAAATGGATGAGGACTTGAGGGTCCCAGCGCAACATGCCAAGCTCCGCGAAGCTGCCGCAGCCATGAAAGCAACTAGTAGCGAGATGCTCCAATTACTGATAGGCCGAAATGGTTAGAAGACAAAAATGGCGTTCCAGTGGTTTCACTCACCAACTTTGCTGACTTAATTGGTTACCTGAGATTCCTTCACTGGCTTACTCCTAAACAGCAAGAGCTAGCCTTGGAAATAGGTTTCAGTCCAGGAGATAAAATTGTTCAGGTCACTAAAGCCATTCATGATAGATCAGGTTCGAACTACACGCGTCAGGGCACCACCCAACCCTTAGCCTCCTCAGTCTGTCACACCTCCATTACCCCAGACTAATCTCGCTCCCATCCCACCACACGAGGCAGACCTGCCAAGCATCATTCTCCTACTGCAGGTCGTGATCAATCTAGCGTCCGACGGAACAGACAATATTCGATTCTTTGCTGGCACTGTGGTCATCCTGGACATCGAGAATCCAGTTGCGACTGTAAATACAGACGTCCTCACTCCCAAACCAGACAGCGTATGCCTTCCCTCTCCCGTCGTCCTACATGCAAATACCACAAATCCAGCACGACTCACACCACTGAGGAATGTCGTTACCTCAACCGTCACCAGTCGGGGGAAGCGCCGCGCCTGTATTGGCCCAATATCACGTAGAACCAGAAACCCAAATCCCCATCTGCCATGTTGGTCCCATAACATCCTCGGGTTTAGTCATTCTCGGATGCAGTCATGACATACCAACGTCATTCTTCTTGGACACAGGATCTATAGTAAATCTGATCTTCAACAATTCCTTACATATTATTCAACGACATGACAACCACGTCAGTTTCCTAGAACCACCAGACATTCGCCTATGTGGTGTTGAAGGCTCAGAGTTTAAGGTTAAGGGAAGAGTCACCCTAGAAGCCAAACTACACAGAGATTTGCCCCCTATCCCAATTGAATTTCATGTCACTAATGACCTGCAGTATCCCGCAGATGCCCTTATTGGTTTCTCCACCATGGCACAACACTCCATTGCATTATTACCTGCCTGTGGTAGTATAGACATTTCTGGATTCCCAGTATACAGTATGGAATGTCCCCGTCCTGTTCTTACGATCAAATCAGTCCCTCAGTTACCTCTGTCCTTACCACTACCAAAAAGTCCAGACCAGCCCAAACCACCACCATCATCTGAGAATACAGAGATCATTCCTTTACTGACTGTGAGCAAGGATATAAATTCCTCAATGTCTACTGATACCTCCTCTCAGCTTTCGGAAATGGCTCTTACTTCCTCTCACGACAACACTATCACTGACTCAGACATGTCTCAGTTACCTACCTCACACAGTGTGAATGATCTTCTCCAACACGCAGAGATGAAACATGCAGTAACAAATACGTGCACAATTTTGTTACCGCATGAGTTCACCAAAGTCTCTGTTTGTGTTGCCGGTGCGAAAGAAGGAGTGGATGTACTAACACTACCTGAGACGTGTTGTGTGAATGGCTTGACTTATGAGTCAGCGTCGTGCACAGTCTTAAAGGACAGTTTATGCTACTTGTACTTGCTCAATGTCACAAATGCTCCACTAAAACTTAAAATTGGTGTAAAGATTGGAGACTTCCTAGTATACCGAGTGGCCGTAAAGATGTGCCAGGATTCCTCACTTCCTACTATTCAGACTGATGATAGTACACCAATAGGTGTATGTACTATTAACTCTATGGGATCTGCACCGACATAATCACCCGATATGCTCTCACATCTCACTTGCACGGATTTCCCAGAAAATATGCCACAACTCCTCAACTTTCTGACCTCGTACAGAAACGTGGTTGGCTTACCCGGTGAACCGATGGGCAGAACAGACCTTGTCAAACACGATTGAACTATTACCAGCAACTCAGCCGATTTACATACTAGTGTATCGATTTCTTCACAGCCAAAGAAAGCAAACAGATCAAATGGTACAGAACATGTTAGACCAGGACATTATTGAACCCTCCGTCAGTCCATGGAATAGCCCACTTTTCTTAGTACCAAAGAAGGACGGCAACTTTAGACCAGTAGTCGACTATCGTAAGGTCAATTCTGTCACCATTCCAGACCGTTTCCCGTTACCCGTCCTCACTGATTTGCTAGAGTCCCTTGGTGAAAATAACGTAGTCTATTCATCTTTAGACCTCCTCAGCGGTTACTGGCAGGTCGAAATGGAAGAGTCCTCTCACCCAGTTACAGCCTTCAGCTCCCCTTCCGGACATTTTCTGTTTAAGAGACTCCCTTTTGGTCTGAGAAATGCTCCTTCCGTGTTCATGCGACTTATCCATTCAGTCTTCAGTGGTATGATGGGACACTCTCTATTTGCTTACCTAGATGATATCATTGTTGTGAGTAAATCCATCCCTGACCATTTTACCAAGCTCCAGCAAGTCTTTGAACGCCTCCAGCTCGCAGGCCTGAAAATCAATCTCAGTAAATGTGACTTCCTGCAAAACAAAATCAAATTCCTAGGCCATGTCGTAGATGCAGAAGGCATTCATACTAATGAAGATAAAACTAAAGCGATTATTAACTTCCCAGAACCTACCACTACCGAAGCAGTACGAAGTTTCCTGGGCCTCAGTGGCTATTATCGTAGATTCATTAAAGATTATGCAAAGATTGCCGCTCCTCTGACCCACTTACTCAAGCAGAATGTGCCCTTTGTTTGGACTAACAACCAGTCACAGGCTTTCCAAAAGCTAAAGACAGCTCTTGTAAATGCCCTTGTTCTAGCATTCCCTGATTATACCAAACCCTTTCTTCTCTGCACAGACGCCTCAGGCACTGGACTTGGTGCCGTTTTGATGCAACTCGATGAAGCATCAAGGAAGCGCGTAATAGCATATGCTAGTCACACCCTTACAACCGCTGAACGTAACTACAGTGTCACAGATCTCGAAGCGCTAGCAGTAGTCTGGTCTTTGAAACATTTCAGAGATATAGTCTATGGGTATCCAGTTCATATCCAAACAGACCACCTTCCACTATGTGATTTGTTCAAGAACTGCAACCGAACATGTAGGCTAGCTAGATGGTCCGTCATCATCCAGGACTTCAATCCCACTTTTCAATATGCACCAGGAAAGTTGAATGTAGTCGCAGACGCACTCTCACGTCAAGTAGCAGCAGCTATAACATCACTGCAGCCCGAAGTAACTGAAATCACTACACTAACGTCAGAAGTTGTTTGAAACTTTCAGCGTCAAGACCCCATATGGTCCAAAGTCATTTATTTCCTAGAATCTGGCGATGCCTTGACCTTACCTACTCTGCCAGTATCACTAGATGATTTCATGCTAGATGATGATCACTTGTACAGGACAACACTACTAACAGGCAAAGACATGCCCAGTCGCAAAGTACGCCAACTTGTTGTCCCCACTGCCCTGATACCAACGGTTCTTCACATTGTTCATAATACCCCTCAAGCTTCTCATCCAGGTAAAGACCGATGCTTGCGCCAAGCACGTCTCAAATACTATTGGCCACCCATGCGCCGCAATATCAATGCCCACTGTGACTTGCCTCTCCTGCCACCGCCACAAAGAATCAACCGGCTTACCTGCACCGCTCTTACAATACCGAATCCCGTCACGACCATGGGAAACTTTCTCAATCGATCTCTTAACCCTATTCGGTGCAACCCTTGGCGATTTCCCACATTTACGACCCTAGTATCGTGAAAAGAATCTTGAGTAATATTACTGGTTTGACGAAGTGAAAGGAACGCATTCGGACCCGTCGGGGCCGTTGCAAAGCAAGCGCCGCCAAACATATCGTACCGCACCCACGCGCACTGAAACACACACACACACACACACGTTTAACTATTATCAAATTTAAAATTAATGTAAATATCAAATGACCATACACTTTACCATTCACCAACGCTTATCATGTTTGCCATATATCAAAGCTGTAGGCTATATTTTCAGTCTGAGGACTGCAGTATCAATAAACCGTTTACTGTTGTCTCTCTCACACACATACCGTCCATAACATGGAAGTTGATAGCTTACACATCTTCCTCAACATCACCACTCTTCCTCCCTCACACTCACCACCTCCCATTTTCCTCACCACCACCTTCCCTCCCTCCATCACCCTCACACTCACCACTATATTCCCTTCTACCCAACTCTCCCTGTCTCACTACCACCGCTTTTTTTCTCACCACCATCTCTCTCACTCACTCTCCACCGCTAATACTCTCCCTTTCTTCCTCACCATCATAACTCCTAAACCCACTTTCAGTGGATTTACTACTAGGTAGACTAGTTGATGGAGAGGTAGCTATTAATCAAGGAAATCTAATAATGTAAGCATGTAAATAATTTCTGGTTATACATGCAAGTATTTTTTTTATGCAAGAAAGAAGGAACCAAAGGGTAGGACCTACAAATTGCTCCCTCCAAGAAAAAAACGACAGCAGAGCCAAATTCAAGATCAGTTCATTTCGAGATGCCTGGACACACTGTGTATGAAAGACTGGAGACCGTAGGCAGTAAGAAAAACAGAGATGGAGACAATTCCAGAGTTGACCTGTTGCATACATGAATGACTGGAGCAACGGTTAACTCTTTCATTAGAGAGTTGGAGAGAAAAGGGCTGAGTTTGTTGCTAAGACGGGTGCTGCGTACCTGCCGTGGTGGTGGAGGGATGCAAGCAGACAGTTCAGAGGAGCAGTGACCATTGAAGTGGCGATAGAAAAGAGACAATGATGCAACAGTGCCGCGAAGAGACAAAGGTTGAAGGGAGCCAGTAAGAGGAAAGTTAATGAGACGAAAAGTCTCTGACTCCATCCTGTTGAGAAGAACTGTGTGGGGAGCCTCCCCACACATGACAGCTGTGCTCTACACAGGAGCGAATAAAACCCGCGTATAAAGTCAACAACTGTGCAGGGCCGTGGGTTAGGGCTTCCTGACTAAAACCTCCCTAAGTGAAGAGTCCAGTCCTGCTGTGGACTAAAAATGGAAAGTACATAATGATGATGATGAGAATACTACCATATATTTCTTTCTAATGACTGAATATAATATTTAGGTAAGCAAGTTTCAGCCACACTCAAAAAAAGTGTGTAACCAGGATACGGGACGAGGACCCAACTCGCCATGTATCCCACCAACCACTTTCCCCAACCTCCTCCCTTTAGAAAGTAGTTATTTATTTTTCAAATGTCATTACCACTATATAATAATGAATTTATAGAAGTAAAAGATTATTCTTATTAATTAATTTTACACGTGTGGTGTGAGGACTGTGTTGGTGCGTGAGGACTGTGTTGGTGTGTGAGGACTGTGGTGGTGTGTGAGGATTGTGTTGAGTGAGGACAGTGGTGGTGTGAGGACTGGTGGTGTGTGAGGACTGTGTTGGTGTGTGAGGACTGTGGTGGTGGTGTGTGACGATTGCGTTGGTGTGTGAGGACTGTGTTGGTGAGTGAGGACTGTGGTGGTGTGTGAGGACTGTGGTGGTGCGTGAGGACTGTGGTGGTGTGTGAGGATTGTGCTCGTGTGCGAGGTCTGTGGTGCTTTGTGAGGATTGTGTTGGTGTGTGAAATATAATCTATTCGTGAGAACAAAACAGACTCGACCTTCTACTGGACCCACTTCACGTATAACTAAGGAGTGAGAAACAGGTAGGCCTTTATCATACAAATGGATGGCGAGTGAGAAAGGGCCGGGGAGAACAGGATGTAGATAAGGCAGAAGGCGGTAGATGTACGGGAGATAAATGCTTGAAAAGGCATACATATTGCATAATAATTGCAAAATTCTACATCAACAGCCTTGTGCCTTACCTACCTCCGAT
Organism: Coenobita brevimanus; assembly: GCF_032717465.1. NCBI lineage: Eukaryota > Metazoa > Arthropoda > Malacostraca > Decapoda > Coenobitidae > Coenobita > Coenobita brevimanus. The sequence continues at coordinate 33,195,922 of NC_136993.1, forward strand.
TCTGCCTGCCCCTCTGTTGTATAATAAAGCTCTACCTGCTTCTCACTCCTTACGTACAGCTGAAGGAGGTACTTGAGAAGGCTGAATCTGTTGTCAACAATATATTATATAGGTATTTCTAAATCTGAGTACTGCAAATTAAAATTGAAGGGCACAGAGAAATATTTAGTTATAACTAATTATTCAAAGGGCACGGTAGCTCTATCTGCTCATGCTACGCTCCAAGGAGTATTCAGAGCAATGCAATAACAAATATTCAATTATGAATAGTTATACCCAAAACATCATCAATATACAGTATACATCAATAGTTATTCAGTGGGACAGTCAATCCCAAAATACCGACAAATTAGTCAGTAGACTGTCCTTCTGATGTCAATTTATTAGTAATTTCCCACTGGTCAATCACTAGCCTATCACTGAGACCTTTGTCGGTCAGCCAGTCAGTCTCTCCAGAAGTCAGTCCCTTGATCCTTTGTTAGTAGTCACCACGAGAAAATGCTCCGTACATGCGGGATCACCATTAAATTCTTACGAGTAGACTGTTAACCAGGAAACGTGCCAGTCTTTGGATTACTGAATCGCTTAGAGCAGCCTGTAGCTTCCTGGTTAAACCCTGTATCTCTATTAACCGGAGAACAAGCTGTTCCCTGGCTAATGCACAGGCACAGTGTGGATATGAGGGGTTAGGTCCAGAGCCTTGCCTGGCGCTTTCAAGGGAGACAGCAGTCAATCAGGTCCCAGCTCCTTCTCTCCACTGCGAGACCATGCTTCATTTCAGCTGATCCACCCCCTGGAGCATCGACCCCTGGTAAGTTAAAAAGATCCCGACGGGTGCCAATTAACTAACAGGGCCCTCAGTGACCCACAGCCTGTCACAGGTCGAAAGAGTAGTAACCGTTAACTCGGGGCTATCCATGCCTATGCTCCTAATCTATTTATTTTCCGGCGGTATTTGATCCTACGCACTCGAACATCCTTTTTACTCTACACTTACAACTAATATAAGTAAGCTGGAGGATTCTTATGCTGCAAGATCCTCACCTTCCGTATCTCTATTTACATCTATCATATAAGGAAATTTTTAAACAAAAATATAATCCGTATATAACGTAAACTCAGTCATAATATATACATATTCGCAGACATGCATATTCATTCTTAATTTCCAAAACAAGACTTTCACTGATTGGGCATGTTACTATAACATTTCATACATACTTTATTTCAATGCTGATCACAGGTGTGCTTGTGACATACTTGACATTGTTTCGTGGACGATTTTACTTTAGTGCGATTCTGAGTGTATCCTGGACCATAAAGAGACTCCAGGCATGAATGACACTTGTGCCGCTTGCCTGACCTATTCTCATGTGTTACTTCTGGGACGGCCTCCTCTACATCTCCCTGTCTGAGCATCAGATTCATCTTAGCTATTGTGTTCCTGGTCAGACCACAAGCCTGAACTTTTCTTCTTTCAATTTGCGGATTACACAATGCCTTCACTAACTGCCAGCCATAGGAGAATGAAGCAATTTTTCTTGGGTCCTGATTATTATATAACGAATAAATTGTTTGTGAATTTACTCTGGCAGTGTCGACAATGTAGCCAAGGGCATTCACTGTCCATCTTCTAGATTTAGTGTGTACTGTATGAAAACTTATTCTCTGATCCATAATGCCAGTGCCTCCTTTAGTGAAATCATACAATTTATTTTTTATTTATTTTTTTTTTTCAAATCATCATCCTTGGTAATGCCTAATATAGGGGAAACTGTGCTCAGAAGTAACACATTTTTCTTACCTTTGCTTTTGGTGGGTGTTACATAGGATTCAGTGTCATTTCCTCCCCGTGTTTCTTCCAGTAAATTTGGTATGACCTATCTTCCCTTTCTGTGACTGTCTTTATCTCTGGTGGTATGCCTTTCCTAGTAGAATCTATAGAACCTAAGGCCGAGATACCTTGTGTTTGAAGCCACTCCAGTAACTCTATACTGGTGTACAATCTGTCCAGGCTAATAATCCTACCTCTAAGGTCGACTGAGGCTTGTAACTGACTTACCAGAGCTTTCACTGTTGGGACTGTACTGCGTATGTAGTGTGGTCCTGGCTCTCCAGGTTTACCTGAATATAAAGCTGTCCTAAAGGTAAATGGATATCTAACAGCATTAATAGATTTATATTGGAGGCCGTAGAGTACGGGTTTGCTCTTATTGTAGTCTAAACCCTATTTGTGTTCTGCACCCACACAACGTTTCATCAGTGGTCAAGAAGTCACCTGGCTCTAACACTGAGCAACAACAATTACTGAACTATTCAAAAAGCTCCCTGATTGCTGCAAACCGATCCTGTACCCATCTCTGGTGTCTGGTATCAATGTTAATCGTGTACCCATCTCTGGTGTCTGGTATCAATGTTGATCGTGTACCCATCTCTGGTGTCTGGTATCAATGTTGATTGTGTACCCATCTCTGGTGTCTGGTATAAATGTTGATCGTGTACCCATCTCTGGTGTCTGGTATCAATGTTGTTAAAAGTTATGTTGGCATGTAAGAAACCAAATCGTTTTACAGACATGAGGGCTCCAAATATTGGGTGACCAAACCCTTCCATGAAGAGACGATTATAGCAATATTTATTTTGTCCCAGCAAGCCTCTTGGATAGAGCAGGCCAAAAAAGCTTTTCAATTCAATGGCATCAGTCATCTTGACGTGTGTTGGTATTTCAGCACTGTCAGTATTAGAAATTTCAGTAATTATGCCTTGTGTTAGCATGGGTTACAATGCCATCAATCATATTAGATGTTATAAACAACTCCCATGCCATTATTTCTTTATTAGCTGACCTTGCCTCTCCTAACATACATCCTTCACTAGGCAATACCTTCTCAACAGGCCTAACTTCTGTATGACTGGTCCATGTTATTGACTTACCGATATCTAATTTTCTCTGGGGTTTCTCTGAAATGCAGGTATATTCCCTGAGCTCGTGTGGCAGGACAAATTCGTCATAATTTTGTTTGTTCAAGCATTGGTCCAAAGTACTGATTAATTTATTTTTCACCAGTGGCTTTCTGTTTCTGAGTGGTACCCCACTCTTCTTCATTTTGTCATCATTCTGATCCTCATCTTCATCTTCGCCCTCAGCTACTCTATCCAAGGCAAGGTCATCTTCATCATCGCCAACTACCTCTTCCAAGTAATCTTCGACTGGGTCGTCAACACAGTCGAAAGGAAAAGCCATGACTACGTCCGTCAGCACATCCACCCCTTCCCCTAATTAATTGCTAACTAACCATCGTCCAGCACGCCTACACGAGAGCCGCGAGGTTTGTGTGTGTGTGTGTGTGTGTGTGTGTGTGTGTGTGTGTGCACCTTACAATACACATGTGTGTATCTGTGTGCATAATACAATGCACATGTGTGTACCTGTGTGTATGTGTACGAACAACCATTTCATTGGGTATGAGGAGTCATAGAGAAAAAAACAATGAATAATACATAGATAATAAAATTAGTGAATGAAATAACTATTTCACTAGGCATGAGGAGTCATAAAGTATGAACAATGAATAATACATAGAAAATAAAGTAGTTTTTAATGAAAATAGGAACGTATCGTACGTCTGGAAGCTGTGTTGATGACCGTTAGGCTTGCGTAGGTTAAGGTCCCAGATATTCCACTCATCTTCGAGCGTTTTCTTTTTGTTTAGCGCTCTCCACGGGGAAAAATCGTTAATTTTAGAGAAAACGCTCGTTTCAACCCAGTTTTTTTTGCTCAGAATCACCATTTGTTGTGTTTCCAGTAATTTAATAAGAACACAAACGTGAGACCATGCATTGCTTACAAACTAGAGTTTATTGGTAAAAATTAGTTAGGGCGTATTAAAAATGATACGGGTTGCACCGAATAGGGTTAAAACTACCTCTCACAGAATCCGGCGCTGAGTACTTGTTCGTAGCGGTCGTCCACTTCTCCCGCTACTGTGTCCTCGTACCCCTCTCCAACAAGATCGCGAAGAGTGTTGCATGTGCCTTTGTAGATCACGTAATTTGCCCGTTCAGTACCCCTCATACCATTCTTACTGACAACGTACAGAGTTCAACAATAGCCTTCTAGATGAGATCTGTCGCCGCTTTCATATCAATAAGTGCAATGTCGTGCCTAACCATCCAGCTTCCAATGGCCTTGTAGAACGCCACAACCGAAAAATCTTAGAGTGCCTTAGACATCTAGGCTCCCATAGTTCGTCCTGGGATGACTGGATTCCTCAAGTGGCATCCTAAATCAGTAGCTCCATCAATCCATCCATTGCCGAATCTCCCTTCTTCGTCGTCTTTGGTTTTGACAAGGACCTCCCATACTCTCTCTTATCCTCAAAGCCAGAACCCATCTACAACATGGATGCTTATGTTAAACTAAAATTGGCCAACTTCCAAGCAATCCACCAGTATGTACAATCCACTTTGGCTTCCTCTCAGGAGGACATGCTGCAGCGCCAACATAAATCTGCCTCTCCTATCACTATCAATGTAGGCAATCTTGTCTTTGCTCATTCCCATAAGCGTTCCTTTAAGTTGGATGACAAATTTACAGGGCCCCACCGCGTCCTCACTCAACAAGGCAACAAATTTCACATCCACGACCTGTCCACTAAGGACACCAGATGGGTCCATGTCGATGACTTAAAGCGAGCACCCCGTGGCCTCGTGTTGAAAGAGTCACTTACATAACCTCCTGATCCCCCTTCCCCTCCACACATCCCTCAGTCTACTCCATCTCCACCTATCCATCAGTCTCCTTCATCTCCACCTACACCTACTCATTCATCAACCAATCAATATCGGTCCAAACTGCTCTCTGCCCATCAACCTCTTAAGGACCTCTCCCATTAACTCTACCCTGATTTTCTAGGTACGATGTTAGTGGTCTACCTGCTGACAGTGCTGACCCTTCTGGGGTGTGGGTCGGGTCAGGACGATGGTGGAGTACGTCCCGGGGTCTTGGTCGGCCCAGGAGGCGATGTAATGCTTATCGAAGATGTAGTCTCCCTGCGCTATGATCTTGTGCCCCTGGCCGACATAGCCATTGCCCTACCGGCCTACGCGCACCAGCTCCACGGAATCAAGACCCATCTCACGGCCATCATGGGGACACACAACCCAAATCAGTATCTCTATAACCTTTTCCTACCACTCTTCTGGCAATTGCAATACATCAGTAACAAATTCACTGAGCTCAATGACACATTTTCCATTCAGACACCCGTTGGTCATTCTCGTGTGAAACGAGGTCTCTTCGACTTCGGAGGTGAGATTCTAAGTGGCTTGTTTGGTGTTGCTACAGCCCGAGACATTTCTGGCTTCAAATCTGATCTCGCTCATTGAGCTTCAGCCCTAAAATCCCAATGCCGAGTCATCAAAATCCAACACATAATGTTATAGAAGATTACGGCCCACCTAAATGAAGTACCATCCACTCTAAACAACTTCACCGATATCTTATGACAACACCTTTCAGATCTCAATGTTATCTCCCAGTTCTTCTACCTCAAACTCAACATGGATAATCTCCAACTGGCCATTGACTCTCTCCTGTCTCAAGTCTCTACCTTGGTTCGTATCCTGGTCAATGCTATAAATGGACGTGTCACTGTCGACTTAGTACCTGTCTCAGCTCTTTGTTCTGTCCTGGAATGGTCTCACTCCACCTTCGATTTATCCCCAGTCCTCCCCTACTCCTCCCTCGAATATTATTATCCTGTTCTCGAAGCCACTCTTCTCACCAAATACATCGTCGTCCATATTCCTCTCCGTTCTGCCATAACCTTTAACCTTTTCCACATCATTCCCTTCCTTTTCCGCCTCAACAACTCCTTGTTACAAGTATCTGTTCCTTCAGAATATTTCCTCCTCTCCCATGATCATCTTTCAGTTGTCTTCCTTTCTTCCACAGACCTCCAGAAATGTTCCTCCCTTACTCCGACCTCTCGTCTCTGTGCTGCCCACCTTTTTGCTATCTTCCCTAGCAGCACTACACCCTGTGAGTCTGCTTTAGTTCGCAACCATTCCATCTACTCGGCCTGTTCCTTTGTACCAGCTCCTGAACTCCCGGTCCGCCATGCTCACCTCAACCATGTCCAGTACTTCTTCTTTGCTGTTCCCATCTCTTTCACAATCATGTGTCCTGGTTCTTCGGTTCGATCAGTCCCCGCTAGTGGTCTCTACAAAGCACCAGACTATTGTACCGTCAAATCAGAGTCCGTCATCACTTACGCCACTCGCTATCACCAAGCTGTCCGTAAACGCTCCTATGACATCTTTCAACCAATCGACGTACCTTCAACCCTACCATCTGCCAACATTACCGTCACCTCCCCTAACTTGCGCATGCTAACATTCCTCAATGACAGTGACTTCATTATGGATCAATTTTCTCTGGCCTTCAGCCATTCATGGGTTCATCCAACAGTTGTGTTTCCCCCTGTGGTTATCGCTTTCATAGGTTTTCTACTCATCATATGTGCAGTGCATTGTTGTGTCAGGAAAATGGAATGCCAACTCCAAGAAATCAGAGTCACTACAGGCATAGTACGCCCTACACTATCTATCTATCTCTATCTATATACCTAGGCTGCTTCCCCCAAGGAAAGGGAGGTAGCCGAGACAGGACGACATACTCTCCATTTACTCATCCATTCAAACACATTCATTCACATCTTAGCCCCAAAGGGGAGAACGGACAGATCCTCACTGCACCACACCACACAAGGGTCAACTGCGCAAAGCAATCAGTGACATCCGCAGCAGGGCCTGACAGCAGAACTGGTTTACCCCTGCCACATCATAACAGACCCATCCCCTTACCCGCACCTGACCTGACTAGCTGATCAGACCAAATGCGAGAGAATATCCCCTCAGGGCTGCGTCATCACTTATTCATTCACAATTTCTCTCCATTTATTTCTGTCATGCACAGCCACTCTTCCTTGCTCAACAGACATCCCTCTCGCATCCAGCGCTCTCTTCACACTGTCCATCCATCCTGTTCGTGGTCGTCCTCTCAGCCTTACACCTCTCACATCAGATCTAGTTATCTTTTTCACCAATCGCTTATTATCCATTCTCTCCATATGCCCAAACCATTGCAACACCCTGTGCTCAACTCTACCAGCCATCTCCCGAACAACTCCAGTTCTCCTTCGCACTTCATCATTTCGCACCCGATCCATATGCGTCACTCCACACATACTCCTCAGACACCTCATCTCCATTACATTCAAACTTTTCCTCTCTGCTACACCCATATTCCATGTTTCAGCCCCATATAATGCAGTCGGTACCACAACACCCTCATACAGCCTTCTCTTTACATCCATTCTAAGCGAACGACATTTAAACACTTTTTTCATTCCTCCCAGCACCTTTCCTACTTCATTTATTCTAAACTTCACTTCTGCATCTATTCCTCTATCCACAGCAACATGTGACCCTAGATATTTAAAACAATCTACCTCCTCAAGCAACTCGCCATTCAAAACTATATTCATCTCCCTACCATCTATCAACCTCGTACACTTCATCACTTTACTCTTATTCTCATTTACTTTCAAATTCCTCCTTTCACACACCCTTCCAAACTCCTCTACCAACTGTCTCAATCTCTCCTCTGAATCAGTCACCAGTGCAGTATCATCTGCAAACAGCAGCTGCTTCAGATTCCAATCTCCACCATCAACATTTACCAGACTCAGACCACCTAAAACTCTTGCATTCACCTCCCTTACAGCACCATCCATGTAAATATTAAACAACGAAGGCGACATCACACATCCCTGTCGCAGCCCCACTCTCACGGGAAACCAATCACTCACAGCATTTCCCACTCTTACACATGCTCTACTATTTACATAAAAACTTTTCACCCCTTTTAGTAACCTACCATCAAGTCCATACAATTTTAAAACAGTCCACAAAGCCTCCCTATCAATTCTATCATACGCTTTCTCTAAATCCATAAATGCCCAAAACACATCCTTGCCTTTCGCTAAATACTTTTCACACATTTGTCTCACAGCAAACACCTGATCAACGCATCGCCTCCCTCTCCTAAAACCACACTGCTCATTACTAATCACTCCCTCTGTACCCTCTCTAACTCTCATAATTAACACTCTACCATACACCTTACCTACAACACTCAACAGACTTATACCCCTAAAGCTAGTACATTCATACTTATCACCCTTGCCTTTATACAACGGGACCACACAAGCACTTGCCCAGTCAATTGGCACCATACCTTTCTCAAAGCACACATTAAACAATCTTACTAACCAGTCAACAATAGTCACTCCACCACCCTTCAGGCATTCCACAACACACCCATCCATACCTGCAGCTTTCCCTGGTTTCATCTCCTTTACTGCTTTCTCCACTTCCTCCTTCGTGATCAAGGAATCATTCAACTCTCCCAACACATTTATTCCTTGCACCCTTCCATCCGCCACAATCTCAGCCACTCTTTCCTCCTCTACATTTAACAGTCTTTCAAAATACTCTGCCCATCTCTTCCTTACTGCATCCATCTCAATTAACATCCTTCCATCCTCTGCTTTTACTCGTTCTTCCTTCCCAGACTCTCCCTTTCGCACCCTTTTCACCTCCTTCCAAAACATTTTCTTATTCTGTTGAAAATTCTCTGTCAGCCGTCTACCCCACCTCTCATCTGCTGCCACTTTAGCATCACGCACAGCCCTTCTCGCTCTGTTCCTCTTTTCCTTATACACGACGTTGAAACTCCCCGTACTTAGTGCCCTCACATTCAGTGACTACCAATGCCATCTGACAATTAACCAAACTGTGAACAGAACTCTTCCTACTAGAAAATAATGGTATTTCTTTAATGCATTATTGAGTGACAGTGTATTCTACGGAAACTAACAAATGAAAAAAAAAATGAATGAAGAAAAAAGAACTCTCATATCTACTCCTTGTTTATCATGTATCAAGATATTATTGTATAATCTCCATTATGTCTATATATAACTTCGACCCTTACTGGACACATACCTATTAATCCTTGTATATCTTATATGTATATATCCTTCTAATTCCCTCCCCTAAACATGGCCATGTCTCCCCTACTGCCCCTGTATCATACTTATCCCTTGTACAAACCTCCCCGACCCTGCCTTAATAATATAATCAAACACCATATACCTCCTGGTGTCAGGAAACACCATCTCAGCTACCCGGGGGAGTAGCGTACCCCTCCTACAATATGTCTACCCCCGATGTATATATTCCCCTCCTCAATGCATACATGCCCTCTTCCAATGCATACATGCCTCCACTAAACTTGCTGACCTAGCACGCTTTCCCAGGGCCCAAGCCTGGGCAGAAAGCATAACTGCGTCAGTTTTGAGCAGACACTCAAGAAGGGCAGACTATTTTTGTCAGAGCTCATAATAAACTCCTTAACTAGCTGTTTGTACACGGAGTTTCTATCACTAAAGTATTGTAAGTTACATATATCTATATCTATCTATCTATCTATCTATATATATATATATATATATATATATATATATATATATATATATATTTATATATATATATATATATATATATATATATATATATATATATATATATATATATATATATATTTATCGAGTTCACACGGGTACATGGGGAGGGTGGTACTGAATATTTATACTGTACATGTAATATAGATAGGTAGACGGAAACACATCCAGATGGCATTGAGTCAAGAGCAAAGGCAACTGGGAAACATAGGTGAGACTGTTGTAAAACATTAGGCTGGGGAGTGATGTACTAATAGACCAGCAAATAATAAACCATGAAGCGTAAAGTGCGTGATAACCAGCAAGTAACAGTATGACGGCAATATGATTTCGTTTGAAGTACGTACTCTACATATTTTATGAATACCTCAAAAGTTTCGCCACACTCTTAGTTCTATGGACTGCAAGAAATCAAGTACAAATGTTTCTTTTCGTCACTTCAGTTGAAGTTCATCTAGAGGGTCACCCACGACAATATCACAGTGAGTCCAGCTTTAAAGACGTGGCTCCGAGGATTACGAGAACACATGATACTGGACCTAGGCACGGATTCCCTCATGAAGTGCACATATCAGAGCAGTGTTTGGATACATAGACACAGGACTGATTTTCTTGCCCTGGCTCATGTTAGACATCTAAGAACAGGATTCACCTTTGTGCCCTACCTCATCTTAAAAGGCTGATTCATCTTAGAGTCAGCCACACTCCAGCCTTTGAAGCATCTTGTCAGGCAGAGTCAGTCGTCCCACACAGTCCGGCTGACTCAATTCAGATGTGAGAACAATCTCCACCTCCTAGACCCACCACTGTAGCGTGAATGTGAACAAGTTCCACTCCATAACAAATTTGTAATCCAACTGAAAACAAATAAATCTGGTACACACACACACACACACACACACACACACACACACACACACACACACACACACACACACACACACACACCACACACACACACTTACAGTAACAACTGCTACATCCAACACATCATGAAAATTAATCTTCACAATCCACATACATTCATTCCTTCTCTCTATGGCCAGTACATGCTAGTTGTGCTTTATACACTGATGTGGCGCTTGAGTATTACACGGGTAAAATCTTCAAAAGGCTAGGGCTCATTATAATATATTAAAATATTCATCCATCCATCCATCATCCAATCCTACATTGCCCCATGAGGAGCGTACGAGCTCGGGGCTAGGCAGTTGGTCCTGACATTTAAGATGAGCGTGACCAACCTCACTCATCCCTGAGTTGCATTACGTGAGCAATAAACCCCAACCATCCCTTGGATATAAACCTTCACCGGCTCAATCCGATTGGAGAACAATAATTACCCACTAAACCACCAGGCGCCAAAATTTGGTTATATTGTTACCACCCAGCGTAGTAAATGGTTTTCTGGTGTACAGGAAACCATTTGGCTTGTCACTTAGTGTAGAGTCACCCATAGGCAGAAGTAAGAGGAAAGAATGAAGGAATGAAAGACAGAAGAGGGAGCGTAAAGTCACCCGTAGGCAGAAGGACGAGGAAAGAATGAAGGAAAGAAAGATAGAAGAAGATGGAAGGAAAGAAGGATGGAGGAGAGGACGGGCAGACACACGAGAGCAGCACTACATTGAGTGAGTGGATGGTGAGCGCCCCCACCTACCACAAAATTAATATATATAATACATTTAATATATATAAATATATATAATATATTTAATATATATCAATATATATAAGATGTTAAATACTTATAAATATATATAAATATATGTGGAGTAGACTGTAGCACCAGTCGAACAAGGCATTACTCCTGAGGTGGATGGCAAGCTGGTGATAGGGAGAGCTGGAGCTCCCGTTTGACCAGCCCTGAGGACTTGATCCTGGCCATCCCTTTGCTGAACATTTTCAGTGTATTCACTTACACAGAGAGTAGGCCAGCATGCTCTCTTAATAGCTTTACCTTCAACTGTCTACACCACACTACATGCACATATCACACCTTCTATTCACTATCTTTAGTAATGGCCGCTGCAATGTTACTATCAAATGAGGTGGTACCTCGGATTGCCACCACAGGAAGGGTAGGGCTGACGGCACAGAGTCCTCCCGATCGCCATCAAGCAATTGTGCCGGCAGCGACTGTTGCTATTTCTGGTAATGCTCGTCAGCAAAGAGGTGAAAGTGCGGCCTAATTCTCCACCAACATCCGCGGCTTTACCACAAATGTGAACTCAGTTCATATTTTCCTTCATTCCATATCCCTTTTGGCCCTTTTCCTCACAGGACCACAAATCTCACCCTCTACTGATATATCCCCATTTTGTTTTCCCGGTTACCATCTCCTTTCAAACTTCCGCAACAGGGGCGGCACCTCTTGTTATATCAAATCCCAATATGGAGTTGACACTATTTTTAAACTTCATTCCATCCAGTTTTGATTACTCATTGTATAAACAAAATTGTCAAAATATTACCAATATATTTGTGCAGTTCATCGCTCCCTCAATGCTTCATCGGAACCCAGTGTGTTTGATTCCATATCCACACTTTGAGTAACCTTAACCTTCCCCTTACCACCGAAATTACCATTTTGGGTGATTTTAACATACATGATGTTGAATGGTTATAACATTCTGCCAGGACTGACGACGCTGGTCTAGAGTGAGAGCTGTTTGCAGAATCGTTTAATCTCACCCAGCTTGTAAAGCAACCAACCAGAATACCTGTTATTCCTGACCATGATGCCCATCTCTTGGATTAATTCTTGATAAGTAATCCAGATCAATACAGGATAGAGGTACTGTCACCACTCGGATCCTCTGACCACAATCTCATCAAAGCCTCATTAGTTAAACCCCAAACACCTCCCCGTTCTGAACCTGTCAGGGTGACCCGATGGCACTTTGATAGGGCAAACTGGGATGGATTTAGAAATTATCTTGCTGACATTCCATGGCAGTCTTTTTTCCCTAGTGATCCCAGTTCTACCCAATCCCACATCTGCGACTTAATACTAGCTGGTATGGATTTATTCATACCAAGTCAACAGTTCGCTAAAAGGTCGAACTCTCCGAAATGGTTTGATGGCAACTGTGCCAGAGCAGCAGCCCAAAAGTCATTAGCTTACAACTCTTACTTAAAAAAAAAAAAATCTGAATCACTCTCTCAATTTAAAATTGCTAGAAATCATGCAAAAACTGTCATAAATCTAGCTAAATCAAACTTTCTTCAAAAGCAAGCATCAAAACTACTTAACGACCCTAATGACAATAGAATATTCAGGTCAACTCTTAATTGTTTCGATAATAACTTTAACAAGTCATCTTCCCTTCCCCCACTAAAATCTTCAAATGGCAACATTACAAATGACCCACGTGGGAAAGCAGATATTTTTGCCAGTACATTTGCTAGAAACTCTACCATAGACGATACCAGCCAGAATGTCCAAGTACTAGAACTTGACTCTCCCGAAATTGCCCCACTTAAAATTTAGAAAAGATACGTAAAATCCATCCTAGACAATTTACCTACCAACAAAACTCCAGGTCCAGATGGAATTCCGCCAATTGTATTGAAAAAGTGTTCCCCTGAATTTGCCTCGTTCTAGATAAATTATTCAGACTATGCATACGTACTTCTTCATTCCCAAATTCATGGAAAGAAGCCAATATCCACCCAATTCCGAGGAAAGGATGCTCCTCTGACCCCTCAGATTACAGACCAATAGCTGTCACATCTTCTCTTGGTAAGATATTTGAAACTTTAATTTATCCAACAATTTAATTAGTGATAGACAATATGGTTTTCGCTACGAAAGATCCACCATTGACATACTCAACTTCCTAACATCAACCAACTGATCGACATGGAGAAACTCATCCAGTAGCCCTTGATATTTCTAAAGCTTTCGACAGAGTATGGCATCATTCCCTGCTGTCTAAACTCCCTTGCTATGGACTAACGTCATTCGTTCCTTTGATTTCTTCATATCTTAGTGAGAGGAAAATAAGAGTAAAAGTAGATGATGTATATTCCAATTCTCACTCAATTAATGCCGGCTTGCCACAGGGATCAGTTCTGGCGCCAACCCTATTCCTAGTTCATAATAATGATCTCTTATCTGTCACCCACAATCCCATCCACTTATATGCAGATGACCCAACATTACATTGTTCATTCACACTCAGACACCCATTTACAAAGTCTAATATCTCTACCTCTCAACTCATTACAGCCATCTCCATAAATCAAGACCTATCTACGATCAGTGAATGGGGACAAAACAACCCTGTCTCATTTAATGCTAATAAAACTAAATATATACAATTTACTAATAGACAGATATTGCCAGATTCGTACATTACCTTTAGTGCTACTGGCGTTCCCATCTCTATAAGTATTGAAATTCTTGGCATCTCACTTAACAGTGCCCTCGGCTGGACCTCCCATGTTAGATCATTTGCTAAAGCCGCCTAAAAAAAACTTAGATTATTGTACAGATTCCGTAACTTTTTCACTGATAAGCAGTTAGCTATAATTCATAAGAGTCGTGTGCGCTTTCAGTTTGAATATTGCTTACCCTTGTGGAATGGATGTGGAGAGGTTGCATTAAGACAACTAGACAAAATTCAGAACAAAGCTGTTAGATTTATTAACAACCCTGCTATTACAAATAAACTACCTCCCCTGCAAGTAAGAAGGAATGTTGCCTCCCTTGCAATAATTAACAGATATTTTTATGGCAAATGCTCAGACGAAGTTGCGTCCATTGTGCCACCTCTCCATGCCTTCGCAAGTGCTACACGGGCATCTGGTAGTGCTCATGACTGGAATGTCACTCAGCCATGTTGCAGAACTTCTGCCTATCAGAAATCTTTCATTCCCCGAACTGCATTTCTCTGGAACTCGCTTCCCCAGAGTTGTTTCCCTCCTAATTTCAACCTACAACTGTTCAAGTCTAACTGTTACAGATATTTTATAAACAGGGGACACCAGTAATCTGGTGTATGGATTTTTTTTTTATTCACTTGTTTTCCTTCCTCGGTTCTGTTATTTTAAAAAAAATGTAGAAAGATATGCTCACGGAATACTGCAGGATTGAAAGATAAAATTCTAAATCCGGATTTGTTGAGTCATATTCTGGAATTTGTTATTGTATGGTTGTCAGGGATTAAGAGCACAGGGCTAAGATATGTACCTGGTTTTAATTTGTATACAAAAAAATGCATAGGAAATGAGCACAGAGGAAATGTGATGATGACAGTAAAGTGTGCCTTAATACAATATGTGACAAGCTGATATGGAAATACATGGTCAAATGTCGTGTTGGCCGAGAATTAAGTTATTTGGTGTGTACATTCCCGCAGAGGACTAAGCATACCACGATCCCGATCTGTTGGGTGCATTGGCTGGACGGAATGGTGAGTATGAATGTGCTGTGGTGATGGGTGACCTCAATGCTCGGATATGAAGGCCTCAAATAAATAAGGAAAATGGTGATTCTTGTATGTATTGTGGAAGAGAATATTTTACAGTGAATAGTATGGAAATATCGATCACGTAGATGTGAAACGATAACACCATGGTTGTGGCCAGCCACCTGAAACATGTGGGCAAACATCAGGGAGGCAACTTGCCATTTCGCCTTGAGCAATGGATATCTGAGATTGATTTTTGTTTGGTGAAGCAGGATGTCTATCTATCTATCTATCTATCTATTGCCAGACGCCTCAATCCCGTTTGGGGTGGCCGGAAACAAATCGCCTTCACATTGTCCTGTCCCCCGACATTTCACTGCCCTGCCCCCAACTCACACCCCCCTCTCTCATATACCTCTCCACCCCATCCCTCCATCTCATCCTAGGCCTCCCCCTCTCTCTGCCCCCCTCCACCTCACTCACATACACTCTCTTCGTCAGTCTTTCACCCTCCATCCTCTCCACATGGCCAAACCACCTCAGTGTGTTCCTCATAACGCTTCCTATCACATCCACATCCACACCACAACGCTCCTTTATATCCTCATTTGTCAACCTGTCTCTCCATGTGACTCCACAAGTTCCTCTAAAAATAACTCATTTCCACTGCTCTCACTCTTGACTTGTGTCCTTCCAACAACGTCCAAGCTTCACTTCCATACGTTAGAGTTGGTATCACAATACTTTCATGTTGTAACTTTTTCACTTCCATGCTCACTTCCCTGTTTCTTATCACTGCTTTCAAGGAACCAGCAACCTTTCTTCCCTGCTGTACCCTTTCAAGCACTTCTCCCTCCAAACCTCCATCCTTACTCATCACATTACCAAAGTACTTAAATGTACTCACATTTTCCAATTCCTCACCATCCAACCTCGCTGTACATTCACTGACTTCACCTCTCTCAAAGACCATCACTTTACTCCTCCCTATATTCACCTTTAGATTCCGTTTCTTACACACACTCCAAAACTCATCCACCAAGCCTTGCAGCTCCCCTTCGTCTTCACTCAACAACACAGTATCATCTGCAGACAACAGTATGGGGAGTTTCCAAACATTATCCTCTCTCACAAGGGCCACTCCAACATCCACTACCCTACCTTGTACCTCTTTTATTACCCCATCCATGTACAGATTGAACAACCATGGAGACCTGACACATCCCTTTTTCAACTCAACCTTCAAAGAGAAAAATTCACTTAGTTCACCATCCACGCACTGCAGCCTTAGCACCATCATGCATACTCTTCACAGCATTCAACAACTTCCCATCTACTCCATATATTCTTAATACTTTCCACAATCCTTGTCTATCCACCCTGTCATATGCTTTCTCCAAATCCATGAAAGCCGCATACAACTTCTTTGCCTTCTCTAGAAATTTTTCCACTAAAGATCTAAGAATGAATATCTGATCTACACAACCTCTTCCCTTCCTAAAGCCTCCCTGTTCTTCTCCAACTAATTCTTCTGTTCTTTCTCTAACTCTGCCAATAAGTATCCTACCTTACACTTTTCTTATTATACTAAGAAGACAAATGCCCCTATGATTACCACACACTTCTTTTTACCCTTTTCCTTTGTACAAGGAAATAATTATACCTGACTTCCAATCCTCCGGGACCCTACCTTCCTCCCAGGCCAATCTCCACATCTTCCACATCCATTCTACTACTATCTCTCCCCGATGCTTCAGCATTTCACCACACACTCAATCAATTCCTGGGGGCTTTCCCCAATTTAACTTTCTTCATTGCTTCCACAACTTCTATCCTACTGATTTCTTCCTGTCTTCTCACCTCCCTCCTTCTGCCAGCCATTCCCCAGCCACTTATACTCGCATTACTTCCATCCTCTATGTTCAACAATTCCTTAACGTGTTCTCTCCATCTGCTCACTTTTTCACCCTTCACCACTAGTAATCTACCATTTTTATCTTTCACTCCCCTGCTAACCTCACTTCCACCCTGTTTTACTCTCTTCACCTCTTTCCAGAACATTTTCTTACAGTCCTTCCACTTTACACTCAAATTCCTTCCAAATTCCTCATCCACTCTCTTCTTACTCTCTCTTACTAATCTTTTCACCTCTCTCTTTCTGTCTACATATAACTCTCTCTTTTGCCTCTCAACTTCTTCCACGCCCCTATTTCTCATCCATTCATTGTATGCTTTCTTCTTTTGTGCCACAGCCTGTCTGACCTCTTCAGTCCACCACGCTGTTCCTTGCACCCCCCTCCGTCTTCTCTTCCTCCCACACACCACATCACATGCTGCACATATTTCTTCTGTAAATATCCTGCACACACCTTCCACGTCTCCCATCTGCTCCAATTCATATTTGCCCAATCGTTCCTCCACTTCTCTCTTATACTCTGCCTTTTTCTCATCCTCTTGTAACCTTTCCACTCTCCTTGCAACTACTCCTTCCTCTTGTCTTTCCTTTCTTCTATTTCGCCGTCTTACTTGGATCCTAATTCTGGCCACCACCAAGTAGTGGTCAGAAAGTCCACTCCCCCAACCTCTATAAGCTCTTGCATCCATTACACATCTTCGCATCCTTTCATCCACACACACATAATCAATCATTGCCTTTCTTTCATTCAGTTCACCACCCACCATTCTCATCACTCACCATGTATACCTGTGGATCATTTTGTGTCTGAAGAGGGTACTGGCTATCACCAACCCCCTCCCAGCACAAATGTCTACGAACGCACTGCCATTCTCATCTATCTCAGCAGGCACACCCCACTCACCAACTATTCCATCCACCTTCACATTCCCTACTTTACCATTCATATCACCGATCAAAAACACTCTCATTCCTTCCAAACTTTTCCATGCACACTTCCACATTGGTCCAGAACTCTTCTCTCACTCTACTTACACGATCTTGCATTGGCGCATACACACACACACACAATTGCCAACATTTGCATTCCAACTTTCAACCTTACCCACACAATCCTTGACCCAAGTGATCCATACTGTCTTATGCTCTTCTTCCATCTTTTACTCACAACTATACATACTCCTTCTTTCGCCCTCTCATTCTCACCTACTCCTGCACATTTACCCCATCCATACTCCCAATCTCTCACACTTTCTCCTCTCCGTTTTGTTTCTTTTACTCCACATACATCCACTTTCGCACCCTCAAGCACCTGGACAATCTCTCTCTCTTTCACCTCATCATTCGCACTTCTTACAGGGTAGACAAGATGTCACGAGATCAGACCATACATATCACTGACTTTTAGTACATGTAATTGCAATATATTATCCCCTGCCCTTTTGTTACAAAATGCCAGATATTTGGGTGGGTCGTACATCCGGATATGGAATAAAATTATTTTATTAAAAAGACTCGTGTGTCGTGATGTTAATGAGGACGAGTTTATGTCCAGACTGGCTCAGCACGTTCTGCCAAATCTTTATATAATGGCAAGGGATAGTGTATCAAATACAGCCACGGTAGGTTGTAATATCATTAATGATATAGCCATGGATGGGTTACGGAGAGAGGTGTTCAGATTCTTCAGAGAGAAGAGCCTAATATAATGATGCAGCCCAGATAAGAACAGTTACTTGAGTCAAGTTACCCCAAAACCACTTGGAAGGCAATTAATTGGAAATGAGGCATAGGTCACTCCAACTGTGATCAACAAGATGAATCTCAGTTTAAGATACATGTTGAAGAATTGTTAAATCCTGATAATCGGGAAGAAGAACCTGTTGACTGGGGAAGCGCCTACTATTCCCGTGCTGGACAGTCGGTTTACTGCATATGTATTTCGATAAATTCTGTGCATAAAAATAAAAGTTTCATCAAGTCTGTGCAGGGTGGTCGTTGTCCTTGTTCCCGCTAACTGTGTTGAACGTTGTTGATCAACACGTATTTTATCCTGGAGCGTGGTGTTATAGTAGGTTAATCGAACTGTTTAAGTCAGGTGACAGACTGCTGTGAGGGAATTACAGGTGGATAAGCGTTATGGACAAGCAGCCAAGTTATACGATGTACTCATATTGTACGGAGTACGGATATGGAGCAATGTCGATAATTGCCAGACTGGAGCGATGTCTAAGAGGTGTTGTCTAGAACAAACTATGACGCTAAGATTATTATGAGGTTATGCCAAGTAAATGAAACTGATATTATATGTCTTGGTATTGATTAAAGCAAAACTCACGACAGAGTTCCACGAAATTGAAAAGCTCTGGGTTGATGTTGTGGTAAGATTATGTTAATAGCAATAAGAAATATGTACAGATATACCAGGAAAATATTAAAAGCGGCAACGGTGGAGGCCCGGGTGCGGGTGAGGCAGGGTGCGCCGTTTAGCTGTTTGTTACTCATCATTTATATATATAAGATGGATATGACGGTAAAACAGGCAATACAGGCTGACGGTTCCTTGGTGCCATGCAAATGCTCCTACTTATGGACAACACCGTTTTCATCGCTCCGTCACGTGAAATGTTTAAAAGAAAATTAACCATTGTTCTACAGTAGAATAATGAATACGGAATGAAGCTCATTGAGGGTAAGAGTAAATTCTTTGTCATTGATCATAGTGACAAATTCCCAATTTGGTGCAAGGCTATGAAATATATTATTACCCTCTGTATTTATACTTAGGAGTTTGGTTCACAGATACGGGAAGAATGGGGGAGGTGATGCAGCTGAACAGAGTGAGGGGACAAAGTGTAGTGAATAAAATCGTTTTGTTTTGTTCTGTTAATACGGACGTGCCATTTTATAACAATCATAAAGTGTTTGACGCAGATGTTACAACTACCTTGTTGTACAGTACTGAAACATGGCTCACTAACAGCTGTGTACACGTAACAAGGCATCATAATAAACTAGTAAAATGCATACTGGGGGTGAGACGTAACACACGTATCAATTTGTGTTTTCTTGAGTCAGGATTATCCCCGGTTAATCATGTTTTGGCTGTAAGAAGGAAACATTTCTTTGAGTTCTTTGAAGCCAAACTTAATATGAGAGATGGAGAAGTGTCATTTCATTTTGTATAACCTATGCTGAGAGTAAAATACTCGAGGTTATCGGTTTATGCAAAAATCATTAGAGTCTGATTGTACTAAGAACCCACTTTATCGATTAATCGAGGTGACAGTGAAGAAGCAAGATACTGCATCCAAATACTTGACATACAAGACTGGCAACCCAGAACTGAATGCACATAGGATTTATTCCGACCGAGAGCAAATTCCCGATTATGTTCGGCAGGCGTTCACAAGGATAAGGTTAATGTCCCATAATCTAAAAATTGAGACAGGACGGTGAAGTCGAGTGCCTGGGGGACAGCGTTTATGTCAGTGTAATGCGGGGCATGTACGAAACGAACACCATGTACCGTACTGCTAGAGTGTACACTCTCAGAACCATTACGTCAGAGATTTACTAGAATAAACTTTGTTGCATTAAATTTGTCATTATATGAGGAGAAACACTTGTGCGAATATGTTTATGAAGTCATGAAGTTGTTTAAAAACAATTATCATTAAGGGATTGCGTGCTTGTTTCTGTAGTTAACGTTGTTTGGCCGCCATGTTACCCATATTATGTAAGAAAAATAAGTTGTATTTGTACAAAATATTATAAGGTATCGGACTCATTACTCTTATAACTGAACCATATTTTACTTATGTAATTAGATTATAAAAATGCATTTTGTAAACGTTTGGTCAATTATGTTACTATCATCTGTTCATCTTAACTTATTTTTAGTTTAAGCAACTATGAATTGGAGCAGATGAGAGACGTGGAAGGTGTGTGTAGGATATTTACAGAAGAAATATGTGCAGCATGTGATGTGGTGTGTGGAAGGAAGAAAAGACGGAGGGGGGTGCAAGGAACAGCGTGGTGGAATGAAGAGGTGAGACAAGCTGTGGCACAAAAGAAGAAAGCATACAATGAATGGGTGAGAAATAGGGGCGTGGAAGAAGTTAAGAGGAGGAAGAAAGAGTTATATGTAGAAAGAAATAGAGAGGTGAAAAGATTAGTAAGAGAGAGTAAGAAGAGAGTGGATGAGGAATTTGGAAGGAATTTGAGTGTAAAGTGGAGGGACTGTAAGAAAATGTTCTGGAATGAGGTGAAAAGAGTAAGACAGGGTGGAAGTGAAGTTAGCAGGGGAGTGAAAGATAAAAATGGTAGATTACTAATGGAGAAGGGAGAAAAAGAGAGCAGATGGAGAGAACACTTTAAGGAAATGTTAAACATAGAGCATGGAAGTAATGCGAGTATAAGTGGCTGGGGAATGGCTGGCAGAAGGAGGGAGGTGAGAAGACAGGAAGAAATCAGTAGGATAGAAGTTGTGGAACAATGAAGAAAGTTAAATCGGGGAAAGCCCCAGGAATTGAAGGAGTGTGTGGTGAAATGCTGAAGCATGGGGGAGAGATAGTAGTAGAATGGATGTGGAAGATGTGCAGACTGGCCTGGGAGGAAGATAGAGTCCCGGAGGATTGGAAGTCAGGTATAATTATTCCCTTGTACAAAGGAAAAGGGGAAAAAGAAGCGTGTGGTAATCATAGGGGCATTTGTCTTATTATAATAGGAAAAGTGTATGGTAGGATACTTATTGACAGAGTTAGAGAAAGAACAGAGAAATTCGTTGGAGAAGAACAGGGAGGTTTTAGGAAGGGAAGAGGTTGTGTAGATCAGATATTCATTCTTAGATCTTTAGTGGAAAAGTTTCTACAGAAGGGAAAGAAGTTGTATGCGGGTTTCATGGATTTCGAGAAAGCATATGACAAGGTGGATAGACAAGGATTGTGGAAAGTGTTAAGAATATATGGAGTAGATGGGAAGTTGTTGAGTACTGTGTTGAGTATGTACGATGGTGCGAAGGCTACAGTGCGTGTGGATGGTGAACTAAGTGAATTTTTCTCTTTGAAAGTTGGGTTGAAACAGGGATGTGTCATGTCTCCATGGTTGTTCAATCTGTACATGGATGGGGTAATAAAAGAGGTACAAGGTAGGGTAGTGGATGTTGGAGTGGCCCTGGTGAGAGAGGATAATGTTTGGAAACTCTCTGTACTATTGTTTGCAGATGATACTGTGTTGTTGAGTGAAGACAAAGGGGAGCTGCAAAGCTTGGTGGATGAGTTTGGGAGAGTGTGTAAGAAACGGAATCTAAAGGTGAATGTAGGGAAGAGTAAAGTGATGGTCTTTGAAAGAGGTGAAGTCAGTGAATGTACAGCAAGGTTGGATGGTGAGGAATTGGAAAATGTGAGTACGTTTAAGTACTTGGGTAGTGTGATGAGTAAGGATGGAGGTTTGGAGGGTGAAGTGCTTGAAAGGGTACAGCAGGGAAGATAGGTTGCTGGTTCTTTGAAAGCAGTGATAAACAGGGAAGTGAGCATGGAAGTGAAAAAGTTACTACATGACAGTATTGTGATACCAACTCTAACGTATGGAAGTGAAGCTTGGACGTTGTTGGAAGGACACAAGTCAAGAGTGAGAGCAGTGGAAATGAGTTATTTAAGAGGAGGCTGTCGAGTCACATGGAGAGACAGGCTGACGAATGAGGATATAAAGGAGCGTTGTGGTGTGGATGTGGATGTGATAGGAAGCATTATGAGGAACACACTGAGGTGGTTTGGCCATGTGGAGAGGATGGAGGGTGAAAGACTGACGATGAGAGTGTATGTGAGTGAGGTGGAGGAGGGCAGAGGGAGGAGGAGGCCGAGGATGAGATGGAGGGATGGGGTGGAGAGGTATATGAGAGAGGGGGGTGTGAGTTGGGAGCAGGGCAGTGAAATGGCAGGGGACAGGCCGACTTGGAGGCGATTTGTTTGTGGCCAGCCCAAACGGGATTGAGGCGTCTGGCAACAGATAGATAGACAGATAAATAACACCTTTCCATTATGACTTAATCCGCAGACTTTGTCTAAATAACACACCTTAAAGCTGAGGTGTAAGTAAACAGGAGCAACATGGAGTTGGTCATGGCCAGGGTGTTTCGGAGGTGGTTGAGGCGGTGGATTGAGAGGCGCGTTAGGACGAGGAGCTTCGTCGACCACACCAGGAGGTGGCTCCTGCGAGACCACCAGATGAAGGCAGTGAGAAAGTCTGGGCCGTCACTTGCTACAACAACCGTCACGGACCGGGACACCTGCCCCAGCTTGTGGCGTCATTAGGGTAGCATGGGTGGTAAAAACAAAAAAAACATGGTAATATACTCCATATTGTCCCTGAAGACTGCGTCTGCATAAGAGAAAATATTTGAGAAACATAGAACAGGGTCTTTCCTGTGTTCCTTTTCCAACATTTTAACACAACAATCCTGCTGTTACATAATTGTAGTAAGGGCCGGTATAGAAACCGAGATATACTGAGTTACTGACTAATTGGATGAGTTACCAAGGGATTTAGTAGTTTGTACATAATGTGGCCTGGTCACCAGCAACACAAATCAGCTCACATAGCACTGCGGGACGTGTTCCCTCTCCTAAGTTTATAGGTATGGTAAATAGACCTGCGGTAGACAGCGGAAATTGCTCTAAAAATGAAGATACCTTAACTGGATGTATAAAAAGTTGAATGTAGTATCAAATTGAAGCTTAGGTCATCTAGTTTCATGAAATATCACTGCAAAACTTTTTCTCCTTAACATTTTTTTTTTACCGTAAGCTTACCTAAAATAGTCACGCCATGCATACTTTTTTTTTTTTTTCCATATGGTCACACCCACATATGACTAAGACATAAATAATGCATTGTTTTATATGTTTCTAAACAAGAGGAATCAGAATATGACTATCAGTTTATTGTAGAATGCACCTAAAACAACATAACTATTTTCTTTTTTGCACAAAAAGTTTTGAAAAAAAAATCATTACAATCATTTCAGTAACAGTCACGACATAACGGTCACAAGTATCAAAATGTTACTTTAATAAGTCTTCTAGATAATTTCAACAACTTTCAAATGACCCCTAAATGAATGTTCTAAATTAATTTGCAGAGGAGTTTAAGTAAACTTTGCATGAAACGGTTTTAGTTTAAGACCACTGTGGGTGAGGCAAAAAAATGGGAGATACCACCACTGACAGTAAACGTGTTTGTGAAGACGAATTTGCAAACAGATTAACTGCTGTTTCCTTAAGACAGTATATACAATGTGGTTTTTACTGTGGACTACTGCGAGACAGTGTCATCAGAAGTTTAACCTGCCCAATCCCGACGTTTTCTGAGCTTTTGTCCGCCCCAGTCCCGGCTTTTATAGACCATTTTTTTTTTTTTTTTTTTGCTCAAACATTCGCTTTTGGTCAGAAACTAAGGAAAATTACAAAGAAAGGTGTCCCTTGGGTCCAGAAATGGCTTACCTGGAGCACGTAAGTTTGACAGGTACTGCCATGTTCTATGAGTAGTCTTTTCGCCGTACGTTTTCTGTGGTGGAATGGGTACTCTGAACTGATGCAGTATACGTTTATTATCATGTATTCATATGTTGGAAATATGTGTACCACAAGTATATTGGGTTTTATACAGAAAAAAATGAGAAATAAGGAATGTACCATTGTGTAACCCTAGCGAAATCGGTCGATTATGTCACCGATGGTAGCAAACATCATTATTTCATCAGCTATTGTATTTTTTCATGTTCCATATTACTTCCACAATAACATCATACCATTTTCAACTTTACATAATTGTTTGTACATATTTTGAGGCATTATGACAAGAATTAGCATAAAAGTAGCGCTTATTTACCAAGTGAGATCATTTTATTTCATGCTTTTTTCAACTCAGATTCTATTTTTTCACCTTTTAGATTACTTATGATATATAACCCACTTACATGTTATACAATTAGTTTTATAGATGTACTTTCTGTACGAAAAGAATTAGCATAAGAATAGCGCTTATTTACCTAGTGACAACTTGGTCTTTCATGCTTTTTTCAACTCAGATTCTATTTTTTCATCTTTTTGTTTACTTATAACATAACATATTACCCATTTACATGTTAGACAATTGCTTTTACAGAAGTACATGCTTTATGAAATGAATTAGCATAGAAGTAGTGCTAATTTATGTAGGTAAATCATGTCATGTCATTATTTTTTCACCTCTGAATTTATTTTCTCCCCCTTTATAGTACTTCTCACATTACATTCTGGCCTTTTCCATGTCAGACATTTGCTTTCACAGTAGTACACTATTTACAGTAAGCCTTATCCTAATATATATCTATATATATATATATATATATATATATATATATATATATATATATATATATATATACATATATATATATATATATATATATATATATATATATATAGAGAGAGAGAGAGAGAGAGAGAGAGAGAGAGAGGTGGGATGATGGTTCACTGGGAGACAGCTTATCCCATAATTGGTGGCAAAATTAGGAGCCATTGGGGAATTTTCCACTCATCTTACACCGTGAACAGAATTCATAGCGCTTATTTACCTACTGAATATATGTTGTGTGACTATTTTTCAACTTACATACTAACTTTACAGTAACTATACAATTGCTTTTATAGATGTACATGCTTTACGAAAAGAATGAGCATAGCAATAGCGCTACCACGTGAGTTCAGGTCACTCGAAATCTAATTATTCACCTTTTATAATACTTCGAATATAACATATTACCCCTTTACATGTTATACAATTGCTTTTATAGATGTACATGCTTTACGAAAAGAATGAGCATAGCAATAGCGCTACCACGTGACTTCAGGTACCGTCATTATTTTTTCAGCTCAAAATCTAATTATTCACCTTTTATAATGCTTCGAATATAACATATTACCCCTTTACATGTTAGATAAGTGCTTTCACCTTCTGCTAACTCACACCACGCCTAACACGGACACCACGAGGATATGTTGGCTCCCCCACACCACTCTCGCTTTCACAAATCTGTCTGCGCTCTCCCGCCCCAACACTTTCACTTTCTGCTGCCCTAACCATCCCCACACCACTACTTCCTGCCACAGAACACATAGAAGGAACATACCTGTGGAGCAGTCGCGATGTGCCGTCTGTCCCAGTCCCACGTGGCGATATCTTTTCCTTCCCCAGCCAGGAAAATAGACCACAATGTACTGCTTCCTCGTCCTCGTCCTCGTCCTCATCTGATGGTATGTGTTGCTGCCTAGATGCAGCACGTGGTGCAGGCTGGCCGTCCCCTGCCCTCCTATATGTAATATATTTGACTTTCCTTGGGGAAGGGACCTCCTCATCACTGCTGCTGGTAACCTCCTCAGGCTGCACATAATCGACATCGAGGGAGTCGTCGTCCATTGGGGAATCACTATCCCCTGTAAAGGTATCCAGGGCGACTTGTATCTCCTCGTCTGACAGCCCACGACGCGCCATGTCTGACCTGGGTGACTGCTGACAGGTAAGTGGAGGATCACAGGGTCTCGTGGGGTTAATCTGGGTCTAGGGGATTATCCGCCTGGCGAGGAGTAGGTGAGGCTTCTGTAGGTGGGCGAAACAAAAATCAGGCGCGATTTTTGAAAAATGTGAAATTTATGCAACTTGCAATGTTGCTGCATTAATTCACATCACCGGGACATGAGTGCACATCATGTGCGGACGTTAATTCACGTCGCTGGGGCGGCACGGGTTAAAATGGCAAAGAAAATTAGCAAATAACCTTTGTTTCCATTCTCATCCTCATCATCTTGAAAATTGATGACGCTATTTGGATATCTATCACAGTTGCATATCTCAGCACATTTTGGGCTGCTAAGATGCAAGGGCATATTCAGCCATCTTTGCATTTTTCATCATCTCAGAATTGATGGGTCAGGTGACGTAGTTCCGTTGGGGCAGACTCCTTCAGACTATTTAGACACTGCATGTCTTTATCACATATGACCTAACTATAATCAGTGGAATCAATTGTCTTCGGCTTTGCAGTGTGGATAGTGAACCAGATTATAGTTTGTAACTTGGCTTTCAGAGCAAGTTTCAAAAAGACATCATCATTAGGTAAGAGGGATGACACTGGCCTGTCCGTTGAGGCTGCCATTCTAAGGCGCAGCTCATCGAGGTTATCACATGACTTGCCTTTAATATCCTTCTCATTCATGAAGAGGGGCAACTTGTAGCTGCTTCCAGGACAGCCCCCTTATTTTCAAAGTGAACTTCTGTCAGTCCCATCAGCGTATCCTGGTGTTTTTAAAGATGGTATAGGCAGTACGCTTCCCAAGTTTGAAGAGACCACTGGTTGTGTCACAACCTGTAAGGGCATGT
Organism: Coenobita brevimanus; assembly: GCF_032717465.1. Classification (NCBI taxonomy): domain Eukaryota; kingdom Metazoa; phylum Arthropoda; class Malacostraca; order Decapoda; family Coenobitidae; genus Coenobita; species Coenobita brevimanus. The sequence goes on from NC_136993.1 coordinate 33,223,260, forward strand.
GCAGCTGGCAGGATTCAACACTGTTGTTTTTCAAGTGCTTCAGCAATTTAAGATACAGATGTGAATCTCTCCCAGTGACAAAATTACTTGAATGCCCGGAGTGCATGTTTACATTATTGCTTAGCTTCCTTCTGCTTTGATAGTGCGGGAAAAAAAAAAAAAAAACTGACATCCGTATGATCACAACTGATACGGTGCATGCAAAAGATGACATATGTGTGGCATGGAGCATCATCTTTGTGTCTGTCTCTTCATTGGTTGAGAATAGCTTATCCAGATCTCTGCCTCCTTGATCAGTTACTTCTCTCAGAACTTCTCCACTGGGATGACCTCCAGCAATTACAAGTGTCCTTTCCTGGGGTGTTCTTTCTGTGGCTTTTGCCTTAATGTAATTTCTGTAAAAGTGAATGAGAGCCATTTTGTTCTGTCCTGACTTGAGAAACTGTCTGAAATTGGGAACTAGTCTAATACCTATGATCATGTTATAACAGGGAGCACCATCAGTAGGTAATATGTCTCCACATCGTTGACTTTCTTTGCCTTTGATACTTGACCTTATGTCAGAGTTGTCATACATTAATACACGGTCTCAATATCAAGGTCAGGATTCGTGTATAGGGTGATCAACTTCTTGACTACAACTTCTCCAAGGTCATCAAAGGTTTTGAACTGTGATTCATTCACACCTTGGATAAAACTCATGCCGTCAGTGATGTATGCTGCTGGAGTATTGCACCTGGATTTCAACTCCTTTTCTTGCAGAACATTTACCTCCAACTTGTCGGTAGATCTGACTTTGTGGCTTTTCTCATGGTTCCTTTGCTATGGAACAGTGCAGGAGGAACTGGGGTTAATTCAAATGACAACTTTCCTCGTATCAGTATCATGATGCTTTGCAATTGATAGCAAGTTCTGTCTTTTGAGTTAACCCCAGTTCCAAATGCACTGTTCCACAGCGGTGGAACCCTGAACAAAACCGTCAGATCTAGGACACAAGTTGGATGAGAATGTTCTGCAAGAAACGGAGTTGAAATTTTAGTGCCATACTCCAGCAGAATACATCACTTGACGGCATAAGCTTTGTCCAAGGTGTGAATGAATCACAGTTCAAAACTTTTAATAACCTTGGAGAAGTTGTAGCCAAGAAGTTGATCACCCTATTCACAAATCTTGACCCTGATACTGAGACCCTTGTATTAGTGTATGACCACTCTAATATAAGTTCAAGAATCAAAGCCAAAGAACGTCAACGACGTGGAGTCATATTATCTACTGCTGGCGTTCCCTTTCATGTTATCATGGGTAATACAATAGTCTCCAGCTACAGACAGTTTCTCAGGTCAGAACAGAGCAGAATGGCTCTCATTCACTTTTTGAGCAAATACATAGAGGCAAAAGCCCCTGAATTACGTAGGACAGGACGCTTCTAATTGCTGGAGGTCATCCCAGTGAAGAAGTTGTGAGAGAAGTAACTGATCAAAGAGGCAGAGATTTGGGTAAGCTATTCTCAACCAATGATGAGGCAGAAACAGATGATCCTGCATGCCACACACATGTCACCTTTTCCATACACCATAATCAGAAGTCATGATACTGATGTCTTAGTCTTTTTCTGTGCTACTAAAGTAAAGGAAAATTATGTAATGGTGTATGCATGGACTCTGGCCATTCAGGAAAGTTTGTCACCAGGAAGAGAATGATACCTGTATCTAAAATTGCTAGAGCAATTGGGAAACAATAGCGTTCAATCCTACTGGCTGCACGTACCGTCACAGGCTGTGACTCTACCAGTACTCTATTCAAACTCGGGAAGAGTTCTGCCCATACAATCCTCCAGGAACATCAGGATACTCTGATGGGACTGACAGAAGTTCACTGTGAAAATAAGGAGGCTGTCCTAGAAGCAGCAACAAGTTCCTACTCTTGATGTACGTGAAGAATATTAAAGGCAAGTCATGTGATAACCTCGATGAGCTGCACCTTAGAATGGCAACCTCAACGGAAAAGCAAGTGTCATCCCCCTTATCTAATGATGATGTCTTTTTGAAACATGCTCTGAGAACCAAGTTACAAAGATAATCTGGTGCACAATCCACACTGCAAAGCCGAAGACAGTTGATCCCATTGATTACAGTTAGGTCAGATATGATAATGACATGCAGTGTCTAAATAGTCTGAAGGATTCTGCCTTAACGGAACTACATGATCTGACCCACCAATTCTGAAAGGATGAAAAATGGACTGATGGAAGAAAATGCCCTCGCATCTTAGCAGCCAAAAATATGCTGAGATATGCAACTGTGATTGTTGTCCAAAAAGTGTCACCATTTTTCAAGATGATGAGGATGAGAATGGCGACTAAAGTTATTTGCTAATTTTCTTCGCCATTTTAAGCATCTTATGACTCTGTCTCACAGCAGTCCTTTGTAAAAACCACACTGTACTGTCGTCAAGAAAATAGCAGATAATTTAATTTGTTTGTAATTTCTGCTTCACAAACACGTTTACTCTCGGTGGTGGTATCTCCCATTTTTTAACATCACCTACTTTTGTCTTAGGCTAAAACCGCTTAATTCCTCTGGAGTTAATCTAGAATATAAATTTACGGGTAATTTGAAAGCTGTTCAATTGATCTAAAAGAGTTATCGAAGTAACTCTTTTTATACTTGTGACCGTTTTCTCGAGATCAGTATGGAAACGATGATTACGATTTTTTACAAACTTTTGAACAAAAAACTAGCTATTATGCTGGTGCATTCTACAATGAACTGATAGTCATATTCTAACTCCCCATGTTTTGAAATATATAGAACGATGCATTATTTCTGTTTAAGTCATATGTGGGTGTGACAAATTGCAAAAGAAAGCGTTTAAATGGTGTGACTCTGTATAGGTTAGTTTAAGAAAAAGGATAAACAGAGAAGGTTATGCAGCTATATTACAAAGTAATACTCCATTCCTGATAACCAGAAGATCTAAACTTCAGTTTGATGCCACAGTTAACATGTTTTACCTCTGATAGGGGTATCTTCATTTGAGAGCTTCTTGTTGGAGGTCTGAAAATGATATGGTACACCCTACCAAAAATTTTTCGGCACCCCTTGCTCTGATACCCTACGCAACGATCACTGTTACAGACGGTGTGAATACTTGGTTGTGGTACCCCTGTACCTCGCTTCCTCTCCCACTGGATTTCATCATTAGCAGACGAATTAACACACACCAGCAACACAGGGCCAGGGATACCAACCACATACAGTAATTCAGGAGTTGATTCAGAATGCCTCGTGTGGTGTGGTATAATGAATCGTGCAGTAAGGATGCCGAATTTTTTTTTTTATAGCCTATACATGCCAAGCCTCCATGTTTTAGGATACCCATTTGGAGCCTCCTGGGTGCCTTCAGGACAGGGAAATGGGCGTTCTTTAACCCTGAATTTTGCTAGAATATCAATCCTTTTTTCCAGTATTTCTCAAGGTACCTGGTTTCCTTTTCTGAAGATTGAAATACTGCAGTATAAAATGTACAGCACTTGGAAGCCTCCTAGAGCTACGAGGAGCTGACAACAGTCTTCTTGCTTTAGTCGTTATGTTTCTGGAACTCCACACAAATGAAAAGGACTTTATCACTGTGTTATAGGGTAGCCTGGGGCGAACTCCAGAGACCTGTGTTTTCATACTGTGGATATGTGGAGTTATTGCTCACCAACTCTCGCTTCGCCATCCCAACTGCCTGGGTGATGGCAACCACAACTCACAGAGAAACAGTGAATTGGCGAGAGAGAGATTATCATTATGGATTGCATGTCTGCTGATCCTGAATGGTGGAAAATTAATAATTATGGTTTGTTTGGTTGGTACAGAGAAGAGTAATGAAAACGATGCACATTATATTCCACCAATTTCTCCAGTTAATATACCAAGTATCTAAATCTGAGATATCAAAATCACCAGCTCAGTAAATTTTTTCCATAAAATCCCGTTTATCTTGGCTATTTACTGTTGCGAGAATCAAGAATCAAGCGTGTTTTCAACCAGCAGACAACAGCTTAATCAAATGTCGTAACAAGTATGCTGTTATACTGTATACACTCGTTCTATTAGAAATCGTACTGCACTGAAATTTGCCATACAAATGATTTCTGTAAGGGTTATAGGACACTAAGACCACCCTGTGCAACAACCTGCCACACAGCCTGAGTTCACGCGACCATTTTATCAAAACTAAGCGCACAAGGAGAAGCAAGAGGATGAGGATGAGAAGTAGGATGAGGATGAGAAGTAGTATGAGCAGAAGAAAGAATAGAAGTAGCAGTAGTAGTAGTAGTAGTTATAGTAGTAGTAGTAGTAGTAATAGTAGTAGTAGTAGTAGTAGTAGTAATAGTAGTAGTAGTAGTAGTAGTAGTAGTAGTAGTTATAGTAGTAGTAGTAGTAGTAATAGTAGTAGTAGTAGTAGTAGTAGAAGTAGTAGTAGAAGTAGTAGTAGTAGTAGTATTAGTAGTAGCAATTGACTGTCATTATAATACTTAAAAGGACAGAAAATGTTTAGACTCCATCCCACTGCACATGACACAATTACAAAGAAAGTAAAAGGGTCATGTTCCTTATATTTCCCATCACATGCTTTAACCCGCCCGGTCCCGGAGACGTGAATTCACGTCCTCACATGATGTGCACTCATATCCCAGAGACGTAAATTAACGCAGCAACATTGCAAGGTCCCTAATTTGCACAATTTTCAATTTTCGCAAGTGATTTTTGACACGTATACACGAGACACCTTCCTCTACAAGATGCCAGGCAGGGACAATGCCTTACCCAGCATGACCTCCCCCCCCCTGCATGACCTTTTCTCAGCAATTCACCCATTATCAGTGACCTGGCCAGTAAAGCCATGTCATGCCACGGTACGAAATTCAGGGTCAGAGTGATTCCCCAATCGATGATAATGTGGAGGACAAACATTAGAGGAAGAAACAGTCAGAAATGATGATCAGGTAATGTGGCAAAAAAAGTTCAGGAATGGTGATGAGTTAGTGAGTGAAACAATGCTTATAATGCCTATATTACTGTTTGAAAACCAATATACTCTCGTACTACATATAAATTCGTACCAAATAAATAAATACCGTTTATGAGTGGTGTAGAATAGTTATCCTCCCATAGAACTCGTTTTCTTTCCAGCCAGCCTCATAGAAAACCATGTAAGGGAAGGAGGTACTCCTACCTGGATCGAGTATTTTAAACCTCAGGTGAGCGATTTCTCTATGAATTTTCGTTGTTTCTCACCAAAAGTGGATGTTTGAGCCAAAAATAAAAAAAGGTCCAAAAATGTCGGGACTGGGGCGTACCACTGCCCAGAAAACGTCAGGATGGGGCGGATTAAGATTCATTGGACACTGAGAGCTATCCTTCTTTTTCTCGGGTTCAGTTTTAATAATCTGGAAGACTGTCTCAGATGTGACCTGTTTACCTGAAGATTTATGGGAGTGACTTACCTTCCTCACTTGAGTGACAACTGACATGAGATTTGCCTGTGTCACGTTAGAGGGATCCACAGTCGTCGCCACCTTGAACACACCAACATCCCAAGCAGCATGTAACTCGCTTACATCAAGAGGCTGAGAGAGAGAGAGAGAGAGTTATATAACACACAAATCTTAAGATCATTTCAATGTGTTCCTCTGTTAACCCACTGCATCCGTCACTTATTTACACCAACCCTTTTCCCAGCCAGGTATTTCAGAGAAAATTGTGTGTGTTTTTTTTTAACCTTCTTATCACAGGTAATACTAACCCACCCCCCCAAAAAAAGTGTCATGATACTCATCAATCCTTCGACTTCAAGCTGATGGCCCCAGATTGTCCGTGTAGTGCGTGTGATCAGAGAGAGTGAGTGGGAAAAAGGGGGCATTTATTGTTATTTTTTTGCCTGTGTCTATGCCTGGCAGAGGTGCGGTGACACAATTAAGGCTTTGACTAGCCCTGCACAATAATAACACTTCCAGCATATCGCAATCCACCACGAACACCATTCTGTGAAGGTTTCTCAAAAGTGTGGCGTGATTGTTGCTGTGAGTCCGGTAACCATAGCAACAGTGCTGGGAACGCTACTAATGCGGCGCTCCCATTCCCGTTACTAGCTCAAAAATGTAGTGGCGTTACTAGTTTCACTACTTGATATGAAATGTAGCGGCGCTTCCGCTCTTGCTCCCACTACTTTGGATAAGAAGAAGGTAGACGAAGGAAAGGTTAACAAAAATCTGTGATGTATCAATACACTATATACTGTTCTCGATAATATTAGTCCATCTGAGTGGTTATGTTGTGTACCAGTAATGTCAGTATATACTTATATTGAAAAAAAACAAAAACATTATATACATGTCGGTGTCACTTTAATGAAGGTTAGAGCTGAAGGTATGGGAAAAAGGTATTTACTGTATAATGTAACAAATGTTCTTTTACATTGTTACATAGTATAACTACTGAAAGTAACATATGTAAATAAAAGGCAAAAAAGATGTGGCCTACCATTGATACATATTATATTGGTTTATTCTATTTTCAATGATACCTATTTAAGATATGTACGAAAACGAAAGTAAAAATGAACTGGGCTTTTCTTTTAAAGGCTATTTATACAATAGCAATGTTTTTTCCCATTACTTTAACCCGTTAACCGTAGGGCATCACTTTTGTGGTGCTTGGAAGCAAGGGATCATACCACGGGGCGTCACTTTTGTGATTCTGTGTTATTTTGAATTTGCCCGGGCTGTCAAATGGTGGCTTGTATCATCTATCACTACTGACAATGTCCAACACTAGTCAGCACTCCTAATCTCATCTGTACTCCCATCCATTGTTGACAATTTAGCCATTTCTCCCTGTTCTTGATTCCCCTCCCTACTTCCCCTCCATTACCCTCGCTTCTCACCTGCCCGGCCGCGCTGCGCTAAGTAAATCTTCCCCGGAATTTTCCACTGATTTCATCCATTGAAATAAGCCCTATGCCCTATTCTAATACAGAATAATATATACAAGAAAGAAATAATTATCACCTACAACACCTCACGTGCACTCGTTCGCTAATTTTCCCTGTTAATTTCCCCTTGAAATAAGCCATATAATCTATTCTCGTAATAAAACTATATATATGAAAGGAAGGGAGAAGCCTAAGTGATATTTACATTCACCTGGAACTACCTAATTTATTATATATTGTCTAGATTTCCTGCCAATCATTTCATAGTGTATATATTAGCATCTGTCACCACGCTGACATTGGCAGCCTTTTACTGCCCCTAGGCCACCACAGCATTCAGTTTACTGTCGTCTTTCAAGGTGAAACCACGTCAGATTCACGCCTGTCCAATTCCGCCGCTTTTTAGCCCCATGCAAAGGGCCCTGTGACCTCTACCCCTACTAAACCTCGTGTGGAAAGGGGTAAAGCGCTAAGTGACTGCTGTGGAACGTGAACTGGCTAATTTATCATTGAAAATGATGGATAGTGGCTATGATCTTTCTGGCGACTGAAACAGTGCAAGTGGTAATGTGAATAATATGTAAATAATGTGTAAACAGCAAGTGAAAGCAATGAATGAAAATATAAGTGAACAGTGGATAATAGTTTTATAAGTTACTGCAAGTGACAGTGCATAACACAGTGTAAATAAAATAGAAATGTACGGTAAATAATATAAATAAAAGAGAATGTAAATAAAAATGTAAATGAGAAGTAATATAAGATTACAAGTATATATACTAGGAGTAATGAAAATGAAACTTTCACTCTGGCATGTATAAATACTATGAGTTGTGAAAGTGAAAGTGACAGATTCGCTCTCAATGCTATTATACAGGACGAGAAAGTGAATGCTACGTATTTTACTGAAAGGGAAATTGAATGCCTAAAGTGACAATAAACTACTACTACTGAAGGAAACTTATGGATAAAGACTGCAGATATGTATAAGTGTCATACAGTAATAGAAATAAAATGTGAGTGTTTTTATGAATAATAAATGACAGAATACCAGCGGCAAACGAGCGCAAGTGGGAAGCTGGTACGCGCTCGTAATTTTGATTGCTTTCAGAGCGTTTCATTTTTTTGAGTATGGATTCCAAACTATTTGAGAATCATAGAATAGTGTTTCTAGTGACAATGTCAGGCTGTGGTAATCATATTATAGGTTGTCGGGAAGTGTATAGTGGAGAATTCGATACCCAACTTCACAGGTCTCCAAAAGTCCTACGGTACTCGACGAAGGCTCAACAAACATCCTAGGAGAACGCTAAAGGTATTTGCCATAAGGATATATAATTATAATATTCTAGGACTAATAAGTGATTTTTGGCAAATATTTTTATAAAGTCTGTCGGAGCGCGAATATCGCCAAGGGACACGTAAGGAGAGCCAAAACAACCTCACTGTTTAGGGGTTAAACTGAAAGTAAGATACTGCTACGAAAAAATAACGTACTGAGTAAGAATTAGTTTAAAAGAGAGAGTGGGAGTTAGAGACGGGGATAGTTAGAGGTGTGTGAGTGTGTGTGTCTGTGCGTGTGTGTGTGTGCGTGTGTGTGTTCTTACCTAATTGTATCTTTACAGGAATGAGTCAAGCTCGTACTGTCCCGTGTCTTAAACCATATTTATCGTACATATCCTTAAATTTGTGAATTGTTTTGGCACACACTATTTCATTCGGTAGTGCATTCCATTGATGATTTGCTCTGTTTGGGAAACTAAATTTCCTTACGTCTTTATCACCTCTCTTCTTATGCAGTTTTTTGCAGTGTCCTCTTGCTGATGCTTCTCCATATGTTAAGTAATCATTTATGTCTATTTTCTCCTTTCCTGATATGCACTTATCTACCATTATCATGTCACCTCTTTTCCTTCTCTCCTGTAGTGTTGGTAGATTCAGTTTATTTAGTCTTTCGTCGTAGCTTAGGTCCCTTAAGCTTGGTATCCATCTTGTAGCGGCCCTTTGAACTTTTTCAATCTTGTCTATATGCTTTTTGAGATGAGGACTCCAGACTACTGATGCATATTCCAGGGATGGTCTAATGAATGATGTTATTATCCTTCTTAGCATGTCTTCATTTATGTATGTGAATGCTATTCTCATATTTGCAAGCAGTGTATACATGTTCCGTACCTTCTCGCTGATGTGGTCAGCTGGAGATAGTCTGTTATTGATAATCACACCTAGGTCTTTCTCTCTTTCTGATGTGTATAGGGTTTTATTTCCTAACTTATAATCCCAATCAGGTCTTTTTCCACTTTTACCAAACTTGATTACATGACACTTGTCCACATTGAATTCCATTTGCCATGTACTACTCCATTCATGAAGTTTGTTTAATTCTTCTTCTAGCTCCCTACAAGAGTCTGTGTTAGTAATTCTCCTTTGTATTTTTGCATCATCTGCAAACATGTTCATATAGCTCTCATTTCCAGTGTTACTGTTTATATCATTTATATTCACTAAAAACATGATTGGTGCCAGCACTGAACCCTGTGGTACTCCACTAGTCACTTCTTTCCATGATGAGTAGTTTCCTCTAAGTACTGTCCTCATTTCTCTTTTTATGAGAAAGTCTTGCATCCAACAAAAAAGTTTGCCTCGAATTCCTCTTTGATGGTACAGTTTCCATAAAAGTCTTTGGTGTGGTACTGTGTCAAAAGCTTTCTTGAAATCTAAATAGATACTGTCCACCCATCCTTCCCTTTCCTGTATTGTGTTTGTTACTCTGTCATAGTAGCTCAACAGATTAGTAACACATGATTTTCCTTTTCTGAAACCAAACTGTCTTTCTATTATCATACTGTGTTCTTCTAGATGATTTACCCAAGCTTTTCTTATAAGTTTTTCTAATACCTTGCTTACAACACTGGTCAGTGGTACTGGTCGGTAGTTGAATGGATTCTGTCTATTTCCTTTCTTGAATAAGGGGACAATATTTGCTTTTTTCCAAATATCTGGTAGTTTACCTTGACTCAAGGATTTCTTGAAAATTAAAAATAATGGTTTACTTAACTCCTTTGCACATTCTCGTAATACCCAACATGAAATTTCATCAGGACCACTTGCTTTTCCTCTGTCTAATCCACTCAACTCCCCTTGTATTACTTTTTCTGCTAATTGTATATCTGGTAGTATGTGTGGACATGCGTGTTCCACATAGTCCCTCTCAAAGTTTTTTTCTTCTGTAAAAATTAATTGGAAATTCTTATTTAGTGCTTCACAAATATCTTCCTCTTGTGTATAAGTGATTCCCTCGTCCGTAATGGATTGTATTATATCTTTTACTTTGGTTTTGCTTCTGATATAGCTGTAAAACAGCTTTGGTTGATCACTACTTTTATTTATTATATCCTTCTCACACCGTTTTTGGGCTTCCCTCCTTATTCTTGTATAGTCGTTTCTTGCCTGTTTGTAATTATTATACACCCTTTCACTATTGTGTCTTCTGTATCTATTCCACAACAAATCTCTTCTTTCTTTTGATTTTTTACATTCTGTATTGAACCATTTCTGTATTTTCTTATCTGCTTCTTTGTGCTGTGGGATGTACTTCTGGACTCCTATTTCATAAAATTCACAAATTTTTTTATATACAGCATTTAAATCTTGTCCTCTAAGCTCATTTTCCCAATCAACTTCTAAGAAATACTTCTTTAGGTCTTGATAATTTCCCTTTTTATAGTTTAGACTCTTTTTGTAACTGTCATTGCTGTTTACTATGTCATATGGTATCCTGAAGTTATAATTTAGTACTGCATGATCGCTTTTGCCGAGTGGAGGGTGATATATTAAACTGTCAATATCATTTTCTTGCCTAGTAAATATTAGATCTAGCACTGAAGGTACATCAAGTCCTCTTTTTCTGGTGGTTTCCCTCACATGTTGCGTTAAGAAAAACTCTTGTACGAGATCCAGGAGCTTTTGGTCCCATCAGCTTTCTTGGCTATTTATATCTAGAGTATTCCAATTTATATTTGTATTGAAGTCCCCAGTTAGTATAATTCTTTCCGATTTCTCTTCCATTTTATGTAGCAATGATCTTATACTCTGAATTGTACTCTCTGCCAGGTCCTCATATTCGTCTCTTTCCCATGGGTTTGATCTGGGTGGCATGTACAAATTGGCTACAAGTACTTTACCTTCAGATGTGTCGATCTCTACTGCAATCAGTTCTACTTGTGATGGTATATCTAGTTTTTTTTCCTTGACTTTTAGATTTTTCTTAGTTAATATTATAATTCCTCCTCCTTTTTTTAAATTTCTGTCTCTTCTCCATATATTGTATTCCTCTAAGTTTAGTATGTCATTGGATATCCTTGGTGTTAATTTTGTTTCAGTTAGACATATTATTTGTGGTTCATTTTCTCTGACATAATCATTCATCTCTAGTAATTTAGATACCATTCCATCCACATTTCAGTACATCAACTTTATCATCTTGTTTATATACTTGTCATGACATGGTTCTACTACCTTCCTCCTTTTTCTTCCATCCTGTTTGTGTACCACTTTCGTACCTGCAATCCTATTACTTTGTAAAAAAAAAAATCTTCTTCTCCTCTTCTGATCGTCCTTTTTTTTTTTTTTTTTTTTTTTTTTGCTTACTCCCTTTTCTCTTTCGGTAATTCTAGTTCCTCTTGTGTTAGGCATCTTTTTATCCATACATTTTTGAACTCCTCTTTTTCTATAATATTCTTTGCATTTTTTAGTATCTCTTCCACAGTGTTTACACTCTGGAAAGTCACCTTTAGAGGTCTTGTCTTGCTTTTCTCGTATTTCCCTAACCTTTTGTGTTCCTCTATGTCTTTACTACAGATTTCCTCTGATACTTCTTTCAGTAAGTTCATTACATTTGTCATCAACTTTTTGTCTCTTGTGATCTTGTTTTTAACTTCTTCCTCTTCTATACCAGTGATTACTATTGATTTGTTTATCTCTACTGAATCTCTGACTAACTTTGGATTGTTTTGGATTATTCTTTTCACCTCCTTTTTAATGCTTTTTTCCTCCACCCTTGTTTCTAAGTCTTTCTTTACTTTCACCATTTCAGCATACGTGGTTTCCACATCATTTTTGTAGCTTTGCACAGCTTCATTCACTTGTGTTATCTTCTCAATATCACTGCTCTAGTCAATAAGACTGCTAACTTGCCTAATTGTCTCTATGTCATTTTTGAACTCTTCCATAACACTCTCGTGATTGACTACTGTACTTGCCATTTCACTCATTTTCTTCCTAAGTGTACTTAATTCCACTGTTAGTTCACTGATGGTTGTGTCTTTCTTATTGGCCTCCCTTCCTAGTTTTTCTATTTCTTCCTTTTGCAAGTGCATCTGCTTCTTTATTTCATCAATTTCATTTTTGAAAGCCATTTCTAGTTTGTTTACACGTTTAACCAGTCTATTGTGAGTCTCTACTTCAACCAGTTCTTGGCAGAAATCATCATTTTGCTTTTTACCTTTATCCCTTTTCTTTTCCAAATTTGCTTTACTAAAGTATGTATCCATTTTGCAATACTTAAAGTGCAAAGCATATACTTACAATCTCCGTGTTGTAGTCTAAACAAACCTCAGAGATGACTCAGCGTATTCTTTCGTCTTGGTTCTATTTCCTGTTTGAACAAGTCTTTGTTTAAACTTATTATTTTTTTCCTTTTGATAATGAACAATCATTTAGTCTAACCTGGTACTGAGCTTGACTCATACAAAGATACAAATTTAGGTAATGCCACTGGCCGTGATGATTCGGCAATGAGCGCCGGCGTCACACGTCCGTCCAGCTTGAATCCCTGTGTGTGTGTGTGTGTGAATGTGTGTGTGTGAATGTGTGTGTGTGTGTGTGTGTGTGTGTGTGTGTGTGTGTGTGTGTGTCTGTGTGTGTGTCTGTGTGTGTGTGTGTGTGTGTGTGTGTGTGTGTGTTTTGCCTACATCTAGCTGACATCCTTATTTATCTTTACGTAATTTAAATGATCGATAATTAACTACCAAATTCCTGTCTAATTATTGCACATTACTAATAAATAGTAATTAATAAACTACTGATATAATGTAGAACAAACATCATTAACTGACAGAATTGATGTATGTATTGTTTTTCATCATTAATAAATACAACCAAACCATTGGCATATCTGTATGTACTCACCGACTCAGGACCTGTATTCGTCGCGTGAGTAGCGAGGAGTGTGGTAACGCATGAGTACGGCCAAAAAGTAGCGGTGCTTTAATGGCATTACCACCGTTGCTATTAAAATAGTAGAGGTGCTATGTAGCGCCGCTGCTAATAGTGATGCTATTCCCAGCTTTGCATAGCAACGACCTTGAGGCAGGCTGTCTAAGGTACAGGCCTGTGTGTCTGCTTGCCTCACCACCGCTCCACCATTTCACCGCCACTGGCCTAAAACACACACACACACACACACACACACACACACACACACACACACACACGGAAGTGTATGATTGGCTAGTATTGTTGCTCGATTTTAGCACCTCTGTGATACTAGAAGTCTGGGTATTTCAACAACTGTTACAAGTACTACAGTTACTACTACAAATACTACTACAACTACTGCTATTACAACTACTACTGCTACAGCTACTACTACTACTAAAATTACCACTGCTACAACTACTACTACTACCACTAATACGACATGGAGAGAGCCCCAACATACTTGACCTCTTCCTTACAACTAATCCTTCTGCTTACACTGTTAATCTTTTCTCTCCGTTGGGTTCCTCCGATCACAACCTTATCACTTTAACCTGTCCTATCGCTCCAGTACGCCCTGCGGATTCTCCAAACAAACGTCGTCTGTGGCACTTTCGAGCTGCGGATTGGGAGGCCCTCAGGCAGTAATTCTTTGATTTACCCTGGAATGATTATTGCTTCCATGGCCGGGAGCCATCTGGGTGTGCCTTGCGCATTACGGAAGTTATTCTCTCGGGCATGGAAGCATACATTCCTTTCTCATAACCTTTAACTAATGCACAAAGGCATTGGTTTAATCACGCTTGTTCTAATGCTGTCCGCAACATGGAGAGGGCCTATAAAAGGTATTGGACCCAACCCACTCCTGAATCACATCTTTTATACATTTCTGCCCTGAATTGTGCTAAGTCTGTTCTTCGCTCTGCTCAAAATAATTTCATCTGTACAAAATGCTCTCAACTCTTTAACTCGAATTCTTCCCGCTCCTTCTGGTACCTTGCCAAAAATCTTTCTAACAACTTTACTTCATCATCCTTCCCTCCTCTTTTCTACTCTGATGACTCTGTAGCTATTTCTTCTACTGATAAAGCAGATATCTTCGCTCAGACTTTCTCCTCCAATTCCACTGTAGATGATTCCGGTGGTGTTCCTCCATCACTTCCCACCCCCCTCTGACTTCCTCATGACTAACATTAAAATTTCTTCAGCTGATGTATTTTCTGCCATCACAGGCCTCAGTACTAATGTGGCATATGGGCCTGATGCAGTCCCTCCTGTTGTCCTCAAGAACTGTGCCTCTGTGCTTACGCCCTGCCTAGGCAAACTATTTCGCCTTTGTCTGTCAACTTGTACCTTTCCTTCTTGCTGGAAGTTTGCGCTCATTGAGCCAGTCCCAAAGAAGGGTGACCATTCCCAACTCTATAACTATTGTCCAATTGCTTTAACATCCTGTATCTCAAAAGTTTTCGAGTCTATTCTTAATAGAAAAATTTTATAGCATCTTTCGTATCACAACCTTCTTTCTGATCGTCAGTATGGGTTCCATCATGGATGCTCAACTGGCGATCTTCTCACCTTCCTTTCACACGCCTTGTCATCCTCCTTTCGGAACTTTGGCGAAAGCTTTGCCATTGCACTTGACATCTCGAAGGCTTTTGATCGAGTCTGGCATAAATCTTTAATTTCCAAACTGCCCTCTTATGGTTTCTATCCTTCTATTTGTGCCTTCATCTGTAGCTTTCTTTCAGATCGTTCTATAGCCGCTGTTGTAGACAGCCATCATTCTTCTCCTAGATCTGTTAACAGTGGTGTTCCTCAGGGCTCTGTCCTATCACCAACTCTCTTCCTTTTATTCATCAGTGACCTTCTAAGCTGTACATCTAACCCTATCCACTCATACACTGTTGACTCCACCCTTCACCTTTCCATTCGATTCCCACAACGTCCATCTCGGCACTTACTTCAACAAATAAGAGATGAGGCTATGGCATACCTAATGTCTGACTTGGCTCGTATCTCTGACTGGGGTAAAAATAAACTGATTGTTTTTAATGCATCAAAGACTCAGTTTTTGCACCTATCAACCCGACAAAATGTTCAACAGGTATACCCACTAATGTTTAATAATATTCAGCTTAATCCTGCATCATCGATGAACATGCTTGTGGTTTACCTTACTTCGGGCTTATATTGGAAAGATCATATTACATCTCGTATAAAATCTGTTTCCAAGAGATTGGGTGTGCTAAGCCGACTCCGATCCTTCTTTACCCCTGCACAATTTTTAACTCTATACTGGGGTTTTATCTGCCACTGCGTGGAGTAAAACTCTCATGTGTAGGGAGGCTCCCCACATACAGCTTTTTTCAATAAGGTGGAGTCAAAGGCTTTTCGTCTCATTAACTCTCCCCCTCTTACTGACTCCCTTCAAACTCTGTCTCTTCGCCACACTGTTGCATCTTTATCTCTTTTCTATCGCTACTTCAATTGTCACTGCTCCTCTGAACTGTCTGCATGCATTCCTCCATCTCAGTGACGGGCACGTAGCACCCGTCCACCAGCAAACTCTCACCCCTTTTCTGTCCAACTCTCTAATGCAAGAGTTAACCGTTACTCCCAGTCCTTCATTTATGCAGCAAGTCATCTCTGGAACTGTCTCCCTCTGTCGATATTTCTTGCTTCCTATGATCTCCAGTCTTTCAAACGCAGTGTGTCCAGGCATCTCGAAATGAATGGATCTTGAATTTGGCTCTCTCTTGTATTTTGTTTTTTTCTTGGATGGAGCAGGTTTGCGGGCTCGTTGCCTTTGGTTCCTTCTTCCTCACAAAAAAAAAAAACTACTGCTACTACTACTACTATAACTACTGCTACAACTACTACTACTAATACATAAAATGTAAAAAAATCTTGTGAACGAAATAGTTATTCAAAAATATTTTCCACTGTAAAATTTTTTATATTCCTTTTCTGTACTTTTTCATCATATTAAATACACACACACACACACACACACACACACACACACACACACACACACACACACACACACACACAAACTTTCAGTAAAAAATAAGGCACTGATCTGATAATGAAACAAACTTTCTTCTTCAAATATTCACATAAAAGACACAGCAATGGTGCGAGGCTTGCCTCCCCGCACATCCTCCTTCCTCCCTCCTCCACCTCTTCCCTTTCTCCACTACACTATATAAATTTATATATATATATATATATATATATATATATATATATATAGATGTATACAGATATATATATATATGTATATATATATATATATATATATATATATATATATATATATATATATATATATATATATATATATAGCCAGACGCCTCAATCCCATTCGATGTGGCCAAAAACAAATCGCCTTCACGTCGCCCTGTCCCCCACCATTTCACCGCCCCGCTCCCAACTCACACACCCCTCTCTCATATACCTCTCAACCCCATCCCTCCATCTCGTCCTCGGCCTCCCCCTCCCTCTCCCTCCCTCCACCTCACTCATATACACTCTCTTCGTCAGTCTTTCACCCTCCATCCTCTCCACATGGCCAACCACCTCAGTGTATTCCTCCTAACGCTGCACATCACATACACATCCACACCACAACACTCCTTTATATCCTCATTTGTCAGCCTGTCTCTCCATGTGACTCGACAGGCTCATCTTAAATAACCCATTTCCACTGCTCTCACTCTTGACTTGTGTCCTTCCAACAACGTCCAAGCTTCACTTCAATACATTAGAGTTGGTATCACAACACTGTCATGTAGTAACTTTTTCACTTCCATGCTCACTTCCTTGTTTCTTATCACTGCTTTCAAGGAACAAGCAACCTTTCTTTCCTGCTGTACCCTTTCAAGCACTTCACCCTCCAAACCTCCATCCTTACTCATCACACTACCCAAGTACTTAAACGTACTCACATTTTCCAATTCCTCACCATCCAACCTCGCTATGCATTCACTGACTTCACCTCTCTCAAAGACCATCACTTTGCTCTTCTCTACATTCACCTTTAGATTCCGTTTCTTACACACTCTCCCAGACTCATCCACCTAGCCTTGCAGCTCCCCTTCGTCTTCACTTAACAACACAGTATCATCTGCAAACAACAGTACAGGGAGTTTCTAAACACTACAATCTCTCACCAGAGCCACTCCAACATCCACTACCCTATCTTATACCTCTTTTATTACCCCATCCATGTACAGATTGAACAGCCATGGAGACATGACACATTCCTTTTTCAACCCAACCTTCAAAGAGAAAAATTCACTCAGTTCACCAGCCACATGTACTGCAGCCTTAGCACCATCATACATACTCTTCACAGGATTCAACAACTTCCCATCTACTCCATATATTCTTAATATTTTCCACAATCCTTGTCTATTTACCCTGCCATATGCTTTCTCCAAATCCATGAAAGCCGCATACAACTTCTTTCCCTTCTCTAGAAACTTTTCCACTAAAGATCTAAGATTGAATATCTGATCTACACAACCTCTTCCCTTCCTAAAGCCTCCCTGTTCTTCTCCAACTAATTCCTCTGTTATTTCCCTAACTCTGCCAATAAGTGACCTACCATACACTTTTCCTATTATACTAAGAATACAAATGCCCCTATGATTACCACACACTTCTTTTTCCCTTTTCCATTGTACAAGGGAATAAATATACCTGACTTCCAATCTTCCAGAACTCTACCTTCCTCCCAGGCCAATCTGCACATCTTCCACATCCATTCTACTACTATCTCTCTCCCATGCTTCAACACTTCACCACACACACTCCATCAATTCCTGGGGCTTTCCCCAATTTAACTTTCTTCATTGCTGCCACAACTTCTATCCTACTGATTTCTTCCTGTCTTCTCACCTCCCTCCTTTTCCCAGCCATTCCCCAGCCACTTATACTCGCATCACTTCCATCCTCTATGTTCAACAATTCCTTAAAGTGTTCTCTCCATCTGCTCACTTTTTCTCCCTTCTCCACTAGTAATCTACCATTTTTATCTTTCACTCCCCTGCTAACTTCACTTCCACCCTGTCTTACTCTCTTCACCTCTTTCAAGAACATTTTCTTACAGTCCCTCCACTTTATACTCAAATTCATTACAAATTCCTCATCCACTCTCTTCTTACTCTCTCTTACTAATCTTTTCACCTCTCTCTTTCTTTCTACATATATCTTTCTCTTCCGCCTCTCAACTTCTTCCATGCCCCTATTTCTCATCCATTCATTGTGTGCTTTCTTCCTTTGTGCCACAGCCTGTCTCACCTCTTCATTCCACCACGCTGTGCTCCTTACACCCCCCTCCATCTTCTCTTCATCCCACACACCACATCCCATGCTGCACATATTTCTTCTGTGAATATCCTGCACACACCTTCTATGTCCCCCATCTGCTCAAAATTCATCTATCTATCTATCTATATATATATATATATATATATATATATATATATATATATATATATATATATATATATATATATATATATATATATATATATATGTTATTAAATAACAGAACAGAGGAAGGAAAAACAAATGAATAAAAAAAAATAATCCATACACCAGATTACTGGCATAGTCCATTCATAAGATATCTGTAACAGTTGGACTTGAACAGCTGTAGGTTGTAGTCTAGGGGAACAACTCTGGGGAAGCGAGTTCCAGAGAGATGCAGTTCGGGAAATAAAAGAATTCTGAAAGGCAAAAGTTCTGCAATATGGCTGTGTGACATTCCAGTCATGAGCACTACCAGACGCCCGTGTAGTATTAGGAAAGGCATGGAGAAGTGGCACATTAACATTTTTTGTTTTCCCTGTGATTTGTGCTTTTTCATCTTAACAAACTTACACACATGAAATAAAAAATAAGGCACTGATTTCACCACGATACAAACTTTCTGCTTCCATTATGCACGTAAATAGACAGAACACTGGGGCGAGGCTTGCCGCACTGCACTTGCTCCTTCCTCCCACCTCCATCTCCTCCCTTTCTCCACTCCTCACCTCCTCTTCCATCTCCTCATCCATGCCAATATCCCCCTCACCAAGATTGTTACTACCATCTGAATCATTCCCATCATTGAAAATAGCAGAATAAAGAACAGCAGGAAGTAATGGGAGCACAGTGGAGGACTGAAGTCATCCACCCTCCTGTTGCACCGCATAAATATTGACACACATCATGGTGGTCGCATTCTTCAGAGGAAGAGTTGCTTTCTCCACTCACAGTTGATGATAATGTCACCTTGAGTTCTTTCCCTATAGCACTATCAATAAGGCCTTCTCTTTTCTGGCCTCTGGACTTCATTGGTGTTGAAGTTGGCAGCTGCATTTGCTCAGCCGAGGATCCGGACACAGGGAAAACATTTAGCGTAGGTCTATTCATTACCAAGGTATGCAGGAAACTAGAGTGTGACTCAGGTGTGTACAGGAGGGTTGCCAGTGGCTGCATGAGGTGGAAATAGCTCGCAGAATATTCAAACAATCTCGCGAAACACTAGGTCATGTATACGTGCCCCCCGGCTCTCCCCAGGTCATCACGTATTCATGTAACCCAGATGCAATGGATTAACCCATTGACTGTGGCTGTATCATATATGATATCTGAGTTCAAATGGCTCTCACTGCGGCTGTATCATATATGATTTCCTACTTTCAAAAATTCTGCCATCAGAAATGGCACGAAATAAATCAGCTAGCAATTCATGGCACCCTATAGAATAATGCCATACATAGATTATGCATTTTTACGAGGTGCAGAGCTCAGCTCAATTACCTACAAAATGCCGAAGGTAAAGGTACGAAACCTTCTCCATGCCACCTCTAGCAGTAGCCCAAGCAAATATTGGATGAAATCACTGAATGAGTTTAGTAATGATAGTGAATTATTGTTAGATGATGACAAGGATGGTTCAGATGCTGTTTTACACCTTATCTAATCGCAAGATTGACACTGAGGACACAGTGCAACCATAACACATCGTTTGCCTGGCACCACAGCACAGGGAATATTTATTATTTCACGGACCTGTATCAGAGGTTATTTATTTGTTTGCTATAATGTGTTATATACCATTGAACTCGGGATTTTTTTCTCTATCTTTTGGCAGTATTATTTTTTTCTAATATTTTTTTCTAAATATTTTAAAACTCCCACACACGGGATGTACACGTAAACAAACACTGACGCAGTGAATGGGTTAATAGTACAAGAAATGCATTATTTACAGAAAATTAAAAATAAAAAGTTTGAGAACAATACAGACAAGCTATTTTGATGATAAAATTTATGTGGTATGGAAGGAAAGGCGTATTGCCTCATTAGTTTGTAATTCCAAACCTTCTACTGTCTCAAAACTAATTCATCACCTAATGAGATCTTACCTGATTACTGAATCTCAGCCGGGATTGAAGTGTTGTAATGCTACATCATTGGTTTGGAGACATAGGTTTATAAAGAAATTATTCATTACCCATATACTCATGAGTCATAGTTTTTTTGCCCACTCTACTTCTAAATTGGCCTGGAAGAATTGCAGGAAGAATGTCATTTACTGTAAGACTTGGCTACGACCCCACTAATCCTAATGCCTCGGTAGGACCATAGCACCTCTAGTCTTTGAACTGCAATATGTTCAGGCATCTTGAAATGAGTGATGCTGACTCTTTCTTTCTTGGAGGGAACAGTCTTGCGAGATTCTAGCCTTTGATTCCTTCCTTCTTGCATAAAAAAGGAACAGAATGCATTCACGAGTGTATCCAAAACTAGTGAGTGAGAGGCCACTGAATACTCACCAGTGATGTCTGCTGAGTGATGAAGAGAATGGAGGACTGGTCGTTGGAAGCTGCTCTTAGTATGGTATTCAAGGCTTTCCGATACCCAGCTGCCTCAGTGTTGTTGTCTGAGGGAATAATCTGTTAGCATTATCTTATATTTTTGAACATAGTATCCAGGCTGTTGCAAGGAAAATGGATAATAGTCGTCTATCGAAAGGAAAACAATAATTACACTTTACAAACTCCTGGGTTATTTACAGACTGTTTCAATTAGCTCGACATGTATCAAACGAGATGGGTTAGATGTACCCTTCATTTTCCAATCCTCATTTGAATAACATCGTCTGGTACCAGCAATAATTATGTATATAGGACTTCTTCAGGCTGAAGCGAAATGAAAAGGCTTCATGTTGCTGAATAGATAAATACTGTACATATTGTTCCTAGTGCCTCTGGTGTTAGAGGGAGATGCCTTCGTGTGGTGGGACTGATGTAACTAAGCTTCTCTGCTGCCCAATTATATAAACGTCCCTCATCGCCCATCCTTTGCTGTAATAGGAGAATGATGGAGTGCAGGTAGGGGCATCTTCAGCCAGCAATCCACCAGATTCACGTTCAGTTAAGCCTGGGGTTGGAACTGACACTAAGCTAAATTACACTTGCAAAGCAAGAACTTTATCAAAGGGCTTAATCATGATGTTATGGTGAGTTCTAAACAGGACCTCACCTCAAGAAAGGTCTCTGCTAAGCTAAATATAATCATGTCAAAAGAACATAGACGCGCCATTATACTGAAGAGACCGATGAGAAATTTGTGTACTAGCCTTTGGCACTCTCTCTGAAAGTTAACAGTGTAAGTATACAATGCAAGCCAAACCTGCTGTCGTCCAAGAAACATGCAAACAACCAATGGAAGGTGAATATTAGTGTGTCCGCTTCGTTGTGTCATTTACACACTTGCTCCAGATGGTTAGAAGGCGAATGCAAGTAGATTAATGTCTGATACCTGACGGAAATGCAGTAATGGATTTTGTATTTAAGATGGCAATATAGATTTGAGATGCATGATATGTTTTCCAGACTCTAGTTGGTGAGTATGTGAATATGTGTAGTTTAAATCTATGTACTCGATAGGTAGCAGAAATACAGTAATGGATTTTGTTTTCAGACAGTAGGTTAGATTTAAAATACATAAAATGTTTTTCCATCTCCTCATTCTTGTTAACATGTTCGAAAACTTGCAGGTCAGTGAAACCGTGACCAACTTCTGAATTCTGCAATTGGCTATGTTCACTGAAACCATTTTTTTTGTGTGTGTCATCCTTTGGTAAAACAATGATTATGATGTGTGCTGGAGCATCATGCTCTATTTCAATTTTAATGAGAGAGATATTCCAAATGTAAACATAATTTGGATAATATTTGTTCGTTCGAGAGATAACAGGTATATAAGAAGAGCGCGTTGTTACATCTTATATTTGTTCTACTGGGAGAAAGGGATGAGTTACATCTGGCCTACATCAATACCTATTACCTTATTATAGGACTGTTATGTCCCCATCCCACACTGCCACAGGCTCCAACAGCAGTAGTACAGCGTAGGAAGGACGTTGCCCAGTGAGTTGTTGTTCCTATGGTCATTTTGGTGTACAGCACACGAGATCCGAACAGGCGTGGAAAATAAACATTGGCATCCCAGGTTCGCGGTCTTTATACACCAAATAAATTAAATTTAATGCTTGCCAACTACACTTCACTTCCACAAGTACTGGAGCTATGCAGTCTTCATTAAGCCACACTGACACTGAATTGCATTTCCACTAAAACAGAAACGACACTGACTGCATTCAAACTGAACTGAAAACTGACAGATATATCTCTAGCCTCATCCCCATCCTTATTTAATCTTGCATTAGACTGGAATCTTCGAGTATACTGTAGCTACCACATTTGCCAGAGACATTCAAAATATGCCAGAGTTTTCTTACATTACATAACACTCTAAATGCTTTAGCAGAGAAACTTAATAAAATTACATAATTTAATGGTTATATAGATGAAAACATTATAGAGAAAAAAAAAATTAATGTGTAACATATAGCAGGATAACTGGCAACTCTGACACATAACGATAAAAATACGAGAAACCCAGAGAAACTTCCAGTAAATTCTGTTTCTCAACAATACTAATAATTATACCACAGCTGTTATTTATTTGTTACTTGCTGCTTGAGTTACATTAGCAGCCACATTACCTTAGATGCTCCCTTTATCTGTCTTTCCAGTAATTATATTTTGGCTCTTACCTTCATTTATGTCACACCTTATCTTTGACCTATATTACCTACAACTGTATTTCAGCTGTTACTTTGAATTAGCTATTTTGCATATTACCCTGAGCTATTACGTGAATGTACCTGAAAAATTACCTTGAGTTTTATCTTAACTGTTACCTGACATGAGAGACGTTGCAGTCAATGCTGGTGAGACTGCAACAACACAGACCGATAGGCACAGTGTGACGACAGCTGTTTTCTTCATTTTCAGGTTACCTGAAGAAAATTTTTTAATGGATATTATTTAACCTTTTCTTTGTAGCAAATTCTGCTACATATACTTTTACTGCTACTACTACTACTATTACTACTACTACTACTACTACTATTACTATTACTATTACTACTACTACTACTATTACTATTACTACTACTACTACTACTGCTGCTATAACTTTTTTTTAATAAAAAAAAATAACCTCCATCCATTGGGGAAATATATTGCGAAGATCAAAACCAACCTTCTTAATACTGTACAGTACACCATTTGGCGTTGTAAAGTGAAGGTTAACACTAACCTTCATATTACAATCCATTGGCCTCAAGTACGCCAACGGCTGTTGTTACCAACCATCTACTACTACTTTTATTACTTTATTTCATACTTATTAATGTTACAGTATTGATAAAGACATTAAACTATTAGAGTCGATGGTGTATGCGACACTCGACCACTGTAGCTTTGTAATCTATACCTGACATAAAGACAGGCCTGGAGGCTGATGATCTTGTGTCCCTGAGACATACGAGAGCAGACCTCACGAGGGAGAATGACAGTCAACATCTCATCCAGGCCATAACCGAACTCTGCGGTTGATGCTACTTCTCAGAAAGGACCTCTGCTAGTCTCGAGTAGAATCTCACTGCCTCTGGACCCATCCCACCTGATGTTGTGAACACAAGGGGAATGAATCGACCGTGGTCCACATTTTGGATCCTTTCTTGATAGTTCCTGTTTTTTCTTGTTCAATCCTTTTGTGTGCAGCTACGAGAGACACTTCACGATGATGTGCTGCCATGGGATCAAATTTCCGGATGTCAAAGAACGCCCTATGCCCACGTGTCCAGAAACTTCGAGAACTGACATCCACTCTTGCATCATTTGATGTGTTTGCTGTTCTGTGTGTGAAGTGCTCGCCATCTAGGGGTAGCAGAGCTGGCTCAATCGTAACATCATGGGATATTTCCTGCAGCATTTAAGCAGCGAGGTCACGTACTTCATCGTGTCGGACGCAAACGAAGTCTCCCTTCTTGCAAACCATTGCATGGTTTGCATCAAAAGCAGTGCCACAGGCACAGTGTTGAGGGTGTTGAGTTAGGTTCACTATTGGTCACCCATATCTCAAGGGTATGGCATCAATAAATTCTTGTTTGTTGAAGTGGAAGCCTTTTGCCTTGAGAAGCAGAGTTGTTAGCCAGCCCGATGCCCCACCCTCTTGTGCAGTTTCAACTCTTCTGCATTGGTCTGGTGTTAGATGTTCTGTTATGTGCTGCAGCTGTTCCTTTTGTTTTGCTTCTCTCTCCTTACTTATTTGTGTTTTTATGTCTTTCTGCCTCTGTTGGTCGATTTCACTTGTCTCAACCTGGGCAAAGATCTTCTGTGACAAGGATTCAGTGAGCCTGAGTGAATTTCTATGTTCGTAGCTTGCCAGGGCTGCTGGATTTACAGTGCTAATGCTTCCCATCCTGAGTGGTAGTACTAGAAAGCCATTCTCTTCTGGTGTGGGGATGTGGCCATTGGTCAGTAATGGGAGGAATGAATCCCTAATAGCATCCTCCAGTGGGTGCAGCAGCAACTCGATGTCTGGTACGGTCCTCATTACGAAGGCCCACTTTTGCTTTACACAATACGTAAATGCACTGTATGCTGCATGAGGTTCTGTTTTTCCATGGCTTTATAATAAATGAATTTCTTCTACCCATGTCTTAACCTTATCACTCACATATTGCTATTTGAATTCCTTAATTCCAATCACAGCACCTAGATGCTTCTGACCTTCCTTAGTCACTATCACATTTGTGCCTCTGAAGGCCTCCTATACCTCTTGATAGTAAGCTGGTTTCACGATCAAAATGGACTTCCCTGCATTAGGGCAGTAGCCTGTTTCAGGACCATGGGATGTTACAAGGTCCCATCATTTCTTCACATCCTCCACTTTGCCAGCACCCATGAGATCATCTGCATAGGCTCCTTGTTTTACATTGGTGGCCTCATATTTGATCTGTCATTGCAGCACTGTCATAGCCAGGGCGTACATAGCGATGGCAATGGGGTCCCCCTGAGTAGTTCCTTCTGTGGACTGGATTACACTGACATCTTGAGCAGCTGTCTTACCCACAGTGTATAGGTCTGCTGGTTATTTGTAGGTGTTTTCCACAAATTGAGCACATGCTGAGCATTTAACCTTGATGTTGTCCAGCACTACCTCCCGGATGATGGAATTAAATTTGTTTGAGGCATCAATTGATAATATTGCCAGACAGTCCTCTTCCTCATATATTTTTCTCATGAAGTTAACCCGCCCCGTCCTGTCGACGTATGGGTACGTTGCAACATTTTGCATTTGCCAGTCCCGGCGACGTACTGCTACGTCGTGCAATTGCAAGGTCCCTAATTTGCACAATTTTCAATTTTTGCACGTGATTTCTCGTACGTATATACGGGACACCTTCCTATATTCCTCTACAAGATGCCAAGCAGGTACAATGCCTTACACCGCATAACCTTCCCCCCCATTGTCTCGGCAATTCACCTGTTACCAGTGACCTGGCCAATAAAGACATTCAGGGCCAGAGTGATTCCCCAATCAAAGACAATGTGGAGGACAAAGTTTACATAGCATTACAGGAAGAAACAGTCAGCAATGATGATCAGGTAATGTGGCAAAAGAAGGTCAGGAATGGTGATAATTTAGTGAGTGAAACAATGCTTATAATGCCTATATTACTCGTACTGTTTGAAAACAAATATACTCTCATACTACATATAAATTCGTACCAAATAAATAAATAAATACCGTTTATGAGTGGTGTGGAATAGTTATCCTCCCATAAAACTCGTTTTCTTTGCAGCCAGCCTGATAGAAAACCCTGTAAGGTAAGGAGGTACTCCTACCTGTATCGAATATTTTAAACCTCAGGTGAGCAATTTCTCTATGAATTTTCGATGTTTCTCACCAAAAGCGGAGGTTTTAGCCAAAAAAATTTTTTTCCAAAAATGCTCGGGACTGGGGGGTGTCGGAGGTGCGAAAGTGCTCGGGACGTGATGGGTTAACTGCTACCTCACCTCCTGCCTGCTGGCCTGCACACAGTTGGAGGTTGCCAACTGCCTGCGTCACTTCATCTTTCACTACCTCCATGATGCATTTTCCTATTACTCGTCTTAAGACCTCACCCACCCCGATGGGCCTACATCAAGGATTCTTATCAAGGAAGAGTAGTCTGCAAGCTGTTAGTGCTTCGATGTTGTTGCACTGACTTGAAGCCAGCTACCTTGCCAGTGAGGCAATGGTGTTACACATGTCTGTTGCTGCTTCCCCAAACTTGGTGTTACTGAGGATTACTCACCAAGATTTTGTATCCAGGCCTGACGGTCCTGACCCTCCCTGTGTATGGACTGCCTTCCTCCACTCCATATCTCCAGTTATTCTGTCATATATAATGGGAATGGGTGGAGTGCAGCTCCCATCAAGTTTCCTTGGGCACTTGCTTGTCATGCAGTCAGGTGTTTCTCCTTTAGTTGTTGCATTGTGTCTTCTGTCAGGTCAAGTACTCCGTTTGGTGATTCAGCTGACAGGGATCTTGTCGCCATGGAGACCTTCCCCTGTCTCATTTTCCTGCCAAAAATCTTTGCCACATCGTTGGTCTTGTGATTTCCTCTACCTCGGTTACATATTCTCATCTGCAAGGCCCTGGCTTCCTCAAGTAGGTTGTTGATTTCTCCTCTTTTCCATGTTTCAACCCGCCTTTGCATGGCCTTAATATTTCCTGCAATGCCAGCACTTGTGCGGGTCTTGTTGAGGAAGAGATGTAGTATCAGTGCAAGGACCTTAAGAGAGAATGAGGCAATGGGTGAGCTATTTTTGTAATTGGCTATTAGGCGAGTGATTTCCTTGATCATGTCAGTTGTAGCATTGCATTTGGGAGGTTTGAAACGGTTACTGGATGACCATTCAACAATTTCATTATATGTGGTGTTCACCCAGGTTACTGCATTTTCTCTGGATTTGCCCATCCAGTACGTAGGATAATCATCTCGCACGGAACTGTGAGGCTGTTCTGTTTCCTTGTTGTTTGTGTCACTACTGGCTGGGGACATAAAATACCTGAATGATTCCCTCTTTCAAGCACTCCTCATTGGTGGTCTTCATCCTGAGTTTCATTTCGGTCATAAGCCTCCTGATGCTCTTCATCCCTAACTTCACTAATATTCACTTGCCATGGTGATTTAACCCACCCAGCACTTCCATATCTCTTGCATCTTGGCGTTCATCCCTATCCCTCGCTTCACCAGGGGGTCTTTCACCACCATGCGTGTCCGCATGTCAGTGACCACCTCATCAATTTCCACATCACCAATCTGTCACCTGCCAGGTTGGAAGCAGTCAAGTGCCGCTTCTGGTGGGCTGTGATTCCTCAACACATTCATACAGAAAGGTCCCAGCATACAGTATGTACATGGTGACCCATGAGATCATCTGCATAGGCTCCTTGTTTTACATTGGTGGCCTCATATTTGATCTGTCATTGCAGCACTGTCATAGCCAGGGCGTACATAGCGATGGCAATGGGGTCCCCCTGAGTAGTTCCTTCTGTGGACTGGATTACACTGACATCTTGAGCAGCTGTCTTACCCACAGTGTATAGGTCTGCTGGTTATTTGTAGGTGTTTTCCACAAATTGAGCACATGCTGAGCATTTAACCTTGATGTTGTCCAGCACTACCTCCCGGATGATGGAATTAAATTTGTTTGAGGCATCAATTGATAATATTGCCAGACAGTCCTCTTCCTCATATATTTTTCTCATGAAGTTAACCCGGCCCGTCCTGTCGACGTATGGGTACGTTGCAACATTTTGCATTTGCCAGTCCCGGCGACGTACTGCTACGTCGTGCAATTGCAAGGTCCCTAATTTGCACAATTTTCAATTTTTGCACGTGATTTCTCGTACGTATATACGGGACACCTTCCTATATTCCTCTACAAGATGCCAAGCAGGTACAATGCCTTACACCGCATAACCTTCCCCCCCATTGTCTCGGCAATTCACCTGTTACCAGTGACCTGGCCAATAAAGACATTCAGGGCCAGAGTGATTCCCCAATCAAAGACAATGTGGAGGACAAAGTTTACATAGCATTACAGGAAGAAACAGTCAGCAATGATGATCAGGTAATGTGGCAAAAGAAGGTCAGGAATGGTGATAATTTAGTGAGTGAAACAATGCTTATAATGCCTATATTACTCGTACTGTTTGAAAACAAATATACTCTCATACTACATATAAATTCGTACCAAATAAATAAATAAATACCGTTTATGAGTGGTGTGGAATAGTTATCCTCCCATAAAACTCGTTTTCTTTGCAGCCAGCCTGATAGAAAACCCTGTAAGGTAAGGAGGTACTCCTACCTGTATCGAATATTTTAAACCTCAGGTGAGCAATTTCTCTATGAATTTTCGATGTTTCTCACTAAAAGCGGAGGTTTTAGCCAAAAAAAAATTTTTCCAAAAATGCTCGGGACTGGGGGTGTCGGAGGTGCGAAAGTGCTCGGGACGTGATGGGTTAACTGCTACCTCACCTCCTGCCTGCTGGCCTGCACACAATTGGAGGTTGCCAACTGCCTGCGTCACTTCATCTTTCACTACCTCCATGATGCATTTTCCTATTACTCGTCTTAAGACCTCACCCACCCCGATGGGCCTACATCAAGGATTCTTATCAAGGAAGAGTAGTCTGCAAGCTGTTAGTGCTTCGATGTTGTTGCACTGACTTGAAGCCAGCTACCTTGCCAGTGAGGCAATGGTGTTACACATGTCTGTTGCTGCTTCCCCAAACTTGGTGTTACTGAGGATTACTCACCAAGATTTTGTATCCAGGCCTGACGGTCCTGACCCTCCCTGTGTATGGACTGCCTTCCTCCACTCCATATCTCCAGTTATTCTGTCATATATAATGGGAATGGGTGGAGTGCAGCTCCCATCAAGTTTCCTTGGGCACTTGCTTGTCATGCAGTCAGGTGTTTCTCCTTTAGTTGTTGCATTGTGTCTTCTGTCAGGTCAAGTACTCCGTTTGGTGATTCAGCTGACAGGGATCTTGTCGCCATGGAGACCTTCCCCTGTCTCATTTTCCTGCCAAAAATCTTTGCCACATCGTTGGTCTTGTGATTTCCTCTACCTCGGTTACATATTCTCATCTGCAAGGCCCTGGCTTCCTCAAGTAGGTTGTCGATTTCTCCTCTTTTCCATGTTTCAACCCGCCTTTGCATGGCCTTAATATTTCCTGCAATGCCAGCACTTGTGCGGGTCTTGTTGAGGAAGAGATGTAGTATCAGTGCAAGGACCTTAAGAGAGAATGAGGCAATGGGTGAGCTATTTTTGTAATTGGCTATTAGGCGAGTGATTTCCTTGATCATGTCAGTTGTAGCATTGCATTTGGGAGGTTTGAAACAGGTTACTGGATGACCATTCAACAATTTCATTATATGTGGTGTTCACCCAGGTTACTGCATTTTCTCTGGATTTGCCCATCCAGTACGTAGGATAATCATCTCGCACGGAACTGTGAGGCTGTTCTGTTTCCTTGTTGTTTGTGTCACTACTGGCTGGGGACGTAAAATACCTGAATGATTCCCTCTTTCAAGCACTCCTCATTGGTGGTCTTCATCCTGAGTTTCATTTCGGTCATAAGCCTCCTGATGCTCTTCATCCCTAACTTCACTAATATTCACTTGCCATGGTGATTTAACCCACCCAGCACTTCCATATCTCTTGCATCTTGGCGTTCATCCCTATCCCTCGCTTCACCAGGGGTCTTTCACCACCATGCGTGTCCGCATGTCAGTGACCACCTCATCAATTTCCACATCACCAATCTGTCACCTGCCAGGTTGGAAGCAGTCAAGTGCCGCTTCTGGTGGGCTGTGATTCCTCAACACATTCATACAGAAAGGTCCCAGCATACAGTATGTACATGGTGACCCATGAGATCATCTGCATAGGCTCCTTGTTTTACATTGGTGGCCTCATATTTGATCTGTCATTGCAGCACTGTCATAGCCAGGGCGTACATAGCGATGGCAATGGGGTCCCCCTGAGTAGTTCCTTCTGTGGACTGGATTACACTGACATCTTGAGCAGCTGTCTTACCCACAGTGTATAGGTCTGCTGGTTATTTGTAGGTGTTTTCCACAAATTGAGCACATGCTGAGCATTTAACCTTGATGTTGTCCAGCACTACCTCCCGGATGATGGAATTAAATTTGTTTGAGGCATCAATTGATAATATTGCCAGACAGTCCTCTTCCTCATATATTTTTCTCATGAAGTTAACCCGGCCCGTCCTGTCGACGTATGGGTACGTTGCAACATTTTGCATTTGCCAGTCCCGGCGACGTACTGCTACGTCGTGCAATTGCAAGGTCCCTAATTTGCACAATTTTCAATTTTTGCACGTGATTTCTCGTACGTATATACGGGACACCTTCCTATATTCCCCTACAAGATGCCAAGCAGGTACAATGCCTTACACCGCATAACCTTCCCCCCCATTGTCTCGGCAATTCACCTGTTACCAGTGACCTGGCCAATAAAGACATTCAGGGCCAGAGTGATTCCCCAATCAAAGACAATGTGGAGGACAAAGTTTACATAGCATTACAGGAAGAAACAGTCAGCAATGATGATCAGGTAATGTGGCAAAAGAAGGTCAGGAATGGTGATAATTTAGTGAGTGAAACAATGCTTATAATGCCTATATTACTCGTACTGTTTGAAAACAAATATACTCTCATACTACATATAAATTCGTACCAAATAAATAAATAAATACCGTTTATGAGTGGTGTGGAATAGTTATCCTCCCATAAAACTCGTTTTCTTTGCAGCCAGCCTGATAGAAAACCCTGTAAGGTAAGGAGGTACTCCTACCTGTATCGAATATTTTAAACCTCAGGTGAGCAATTTCTCTATGAATTTTCGATGTTTCTCACTAAAAGCGGAGGTTTTAGCCAAAAAAATTTTTCCAAAAATGCTCGGGACTGGGGGTGTCGGAGGTGCGAAAGTGCTCGGGACGTGATGGGTTAACTGCTACCTCACCTCCTGCCTGCTGGCCTGCACACAATTGGAGGTTGCCAACTGCCTGCGTCACTTCATCTTTCACTACCTCCATGATGCATTTTCCTATTACTCGTCTTAAGACCTCACCCACCCCGATGGGCCTACATCAAGGATTCTTATCAAGGAAGAGTAGTCTGCAAGCTGTTAGTGCTTCGATGTTGTTGCACTGACTTGAAGCCAGCTACCTTGCCAGTGAGGCAATGGTGTTACACATGTCTGTTGCTGCTTCCCCAAACTTGGTGTTACTGAGGATTACTCACCAAGATTTTGTATCCAGGCCTGACGGTCCTGACCCTCCCTGTGTATGGACTGCCTTCCTCCACTCCATATCTCCAGTTATTCTGTCATATATAATGGGAATGGGTGGAGTGCAGCTCCCATCAAGTTTCCTTGGGCACTTGCTTGTCATGCAGTCAGGTGTTTCTCCTTTAGTTGTTGCATTGTGTCTTCTGTCAGGTCAAGTACTCCGTTTGGTGATTCAGCTGACAGGGATCTTGTCGCCATGGAGACCTTCCCCTGTCTCATTTTCCTGCCAAAAATCTTTGCCACATCGTTGGTCTTGTGATTTCCTCTACCTCGGTTACATATTCTCATCTGCAAGGCCCTGGCTTCCTCAAGTAGGTTGTCGATTTCTCCTCTTTTCCATGTTTCAACCCGCCTTTGCATGGCCTTAATATTTCCTGCAATGCCAGCACTTGTGCGGGTCTTGTTGAGGAAGAGATGTAGTATCAGTGCAAGGACCTTAAGAGAGAATGAGGCAATGGGTGAGCTATTTTTGTAATTGGCTATTAGGCGAGTGATTTCCTTGATCATGTCAGTTGTAGCATTGCATTTGGGAGGTTTGAAACGGTTACTGGATGACCATTCAACAATTTCATTATATGTGGTGTTCACCCAGGTTACTGCATTTTCTCTGGATTTGCCCATCCAGTACGTAGGATAATCATCTCGCACGGAACTGTGAGGCTGTTCTGTTTCCTTGTTGTTTGTGTCACTACTGGCTGGGGACGTAAAATACCTGAATGATTCCCTCTTTCAAGCACTCCTCATTGGTGGTCTTCATCCTGAGTTTCATTTCGGTCATAAGCCTCCTGATGCTCTTCATCCCTAACTTCACTAATATTCACTTGCCATGGTGATTTAACCCACCCAGCACTTCCATATCTCTTGCATCTTGGCGTTCATCCCTATCCTCGCTTCACCAGGGGGTCTTTCACCACCATGCGTGTCCGCATGTCAGTGACCACCTCATCAATTTCCACATCACCAATCTGTCACCTGCCAGGTTGGAAGCAGTCAAGTGCCGCTTCTGGTGGGCTGTGATTCCTCAACACATTCATACAGAAAGGTCCCAGCATACAGTATGTACATGGTGACCCATGAGATCATCTGCATAGGCTCCTTGTTTTACATTGGTGGCCTCATATTTGATCTGTCATTGCAGCACTGTCATAGCCAGGGCGTACATAGCGATGGCAATGGGGTCCCCCTGAGTAGTTCCTTCTGTGGACTGGATTACACTGACATCTTGAGCAGCTGTCTTACCCACAGTGTATAGGTCTGCTGGTTATTTGTAGGTGTTTTCCACAAATTGAGCACATGCTGAGCATTTAACCTTGATGTTGTCCAGCACTACCTCCCGGATGATGGAATTAAATTTGTTTGAGGCATCAATTGATAATATTGCCAGACAGTCCTCTTCCTCATATATTTTTCTCATGAAGTTAACCCGGCCCGTCCTGTCGACGTATGGGTACGTTGCAACATTTTGCATTTGCCAGTCCCGGCGACGTACTGCTACGTCGTGCAATTGCAAGGTCCCTAATTTGCACAATTTTCAATTTTTGCACGTGATTTCTCGTACGTATATACGGGACACCTTCCTATATTCCTCTACAAGATGCCAAGCAGGTACAATGCCTTACACCGCATAACCTTCCCCCCCATTGTCTCGGCAATTCACCTGTTACCAGTGACCTGGCCAATAAAGACATTCAGGGCCAGAGTGATTCCCCAATCAAAGACAATGTGGAGGACAAAGTTTACATAGCATTACAGGAAGAAACAGTCAGCAATGATGATCAGGTAATGTGGCAAAAGAAGGTCAGGAATGGTGATAATTTAGTGAGTGAAACAATGCTTATAATGCCTATATTACTCGTACTGTTTGAAAACAAATATACTCTCATACTACATATAAATTCGTACCAAATAAATAAATAAATACCGTTTATGAGTGGTGTGGAATAGTTATCCTCCCATAAAACTCGTTTTCTTTGCAGCCAGCCTGATAGAAAACCCTGTAAGGTAAGGAGGTACTCCTACCTGTATCGAATATTTTAAACCTCAGGTGAGCAATTTCTCTATGAATTTTCGATGTTTCTCACTAAAAGCGGAGGTTTTAGCCAAAAAAAAATTTTTCCAAAAATGCTCGGGACTGGGGGGTGTCGGAGGTGCGAAAGTGCTCGGGACGTGATGGGTTAACTGCTACCTCACCTCCTGCCTGCTGGCCTGCACACAATTGGAGGTTGCCAACTGCCTGCGTCACTTCATCTTTCACTACCTCCATGATGCATTTTCCTATTACTCGTCTTAAGACCTCACCCACCCCGATGGGCCTACATCAAGGATTCTTATCAAGGAAGAGTAGTCTGCAAGCTGTTAGTGCTTCGATGTTGTTGCACTGACTTGAAGCCAGCTACCTTGCCAGTGAGGCAATGGTGTTACACATGTCTGTTGCTGCTTCCCCAAACTTGGTGTTACTGAGGATTACTCACCAAGATTTTGTATCCAGGCCTGACGGTCCTGACCCTCCCTGTGTATGGACTGCCTTCCTCCACTCCATATCTCCAGTTATTCTGTCATATATAATGGGAATGGGTGGAGTGCAGCTCCCATCAAGTTTCCTTGGGCACTTGCTTGTCATGCAGTCAGGTGTTTCTCCTTTAGTTGTTGCATTGTGTCTTCTGTCAGGTCAAGTACTCCGTTTGGTGATTCAGCTGACAGGGATCTTGTCGCCATGGAGACCTTCCCTGTCTCATTTTCCTGCCAAAAATCTTTGCCACATCGTTGGTCTTGTGATTTCCTCTACCTCGGTTACATATTCTCATCTGCAAGGCCCTGGCTTCCTCAAGTAGGTTGTCGATTTCTCCTCTTTTCCATGTTTCAACCCGCCTTTGCATGGCCTTAATATTTCCTGCAATGCCAGCACTTGTGCGGGTCTTGTTGAGGAAGAGATGTAGTATCAGTGCAAGGACCTTAAGAGAGAATGAGGCAATGGGTGAGCTATTTTTGTAATTGGCTATTAGGCGAGTGATTTCCTTGATCATGTCAGTTGTAGCATTGCATTTGGGAGGTTTGAAACGGTTACTGGATGACCATTCAACAATTTCATTATATGTGGTGTTCACCCAGGTTACTGCATTTTCTCTGGATTTGCCCATCCAGTACGTAGGATAATCATCTCGCACGGAACTGTGAGGCTGTTCTGTTTCCTTGTTGTTTGTGTCACTACTGGCTGGGGACGTAAAATACCTGAATGATTCCCTCTTTCAAGCACTCCTCATTGGTGGTCTTCATCCTGAGTTTCATTTCGGTCATAAGCCTCCTGATGCTCTTCATCCCTAACTTCACTAATATTCACTTGCCATGGTGATTTAACCCACCCAGCACTTCCATATCTCTTGCATCTTGGCGTTCATCCCTATCCCTCGCTTCACCAGGGGGTCTTTCACCACTATGCGTGTCCGCATGTCAGTGACCACCTCATCAATTTCCACATCACCAATCTGTCACCTGCCAGGTTGGAAGCGGTCAAGTGCCGCTTCTGGTGGGCTGTGATTCCTCAACACATTCATACAGAAAGGTCCCAGCATACAGTATGTACATGGTGACCTGTTTGTTGCACATGAGCACCTGATACACTTATGCTGCCTACTGGAGCACTGACAAAACTACTGTGGCATGGCCATGGTGTTAACATTGCTGCCTACTGGAGCACTGACAACAATACTGTGGCATAGCCATCGTGTTAACCCCTTAAGCGCGGGCATGTTGGAGGCGGTGCATGCACCTCATTCAGGGATATTCACGCTCCATCTGACTCTTTAAAAATATTTGCCAAAAATCAGTTATCAGTCCTAGAATATTATAATTATATAAGCATATGGCACATACATTCAGCTTTCTCCTGGGATGTTTGTTGAGCCTTCGCCGACTACCGTAGGACTTGTGGAGACTTCTGAAGTTGGGTAACGAAGTCTCTACTTTACATTTCCCGACTCCCCGTAATATGATTACCACAGCCTGATATTATCACTAGAAACGCTATTCTATGATTTTCAAGTACTGTAGCTTGGAAGCCATACACACAAAAAAAAAAACCACACTGTGAACACAATATAAATTACGAGCTTACCAGCTTCCCACGCGCTTTTGTTCCCCGCTGGTATTCTGTCATTTATTATTCATGAACACACTCACACTTTATATTCCTAGTACTTTATTTCACTTATATATATATATATATATATATATATATATATATATATATATATATATATATATATATATATATATATATATATATATATATATATATATATATATATATATATATATATATATATATATATATATATATATATACATATATATATATACAGTTTTATCCATATGTTTCCTTCAGCAATAGTAGTTTATTTTCACTCCTGGCATTAACTTTCTCGTTCAGTACACTAGCGTAGAGAGCAAAGCTTTCACTGTCATTACTCCAAGTATTTGTACTCATATTCTTATATTAGTAATTATTTACATTTCTATTTTATTTGTACTATGTTATACACTGTCACTTCCAGTAACTAAGAGCTCCTTTCCCTTGGAGCCAGGATGAACTTGGGACACTGAAGCTCTCGTAGTTTATCACCATTTCCTCCATTGGCTCATCACACGATTGACCAGAAAGATTGTAGTCACTGTCCATCATTATTATGGATAAATTAGCCAGTTCACGCTCCACGGCAGAGTCACTTAGTCCTTTACCCATTCCCACACGAGGTTTAGTAGGTGTAGAGATCACATGGCCCTCTAGAAGCGGCAGAAAAGGAGGGGCGCGAGTGCTACGTGCTTTCATCTCAAGAGACAGCACTGATCTGAATGACGAGGCGGATATGGGGCCGCCAAGGGTTGACAACGTCAGCGAGGTGACAGCTGCTAATTTATATGCTGTGAAATGATTGGCAGGAAATTAGGTAGTGTCAGGTGAATGTAAATAGCACTTAGGCTTCTCCCTTCCTTTCTTATATATATTTTTTTATTATAAGAACAGGTCATACAGCATATTTCAAGGGGAAATAAACAGGGAAAATTAGTGACCGAGTGCACATTGGGTGTTGCCAGGTGATAATTAGCCAATTCCAGGTGTATGGCACTATCAATTACATTATTTCTTTTATATATATATATTATTATGTATAAGAATAAGGTGTAGGGCTCATTCCAGTGGATGAAATGAGTGGAAAAATCTGGGCAAGTTTTGCCTAGCTTGGCGCAGCTGGGGCAGGTGGGAGGAGAGGGTAATGGAGGGGAGGTAGGGACGGGAGTCAAGAACGGGGAGAAATGGCTAAATTGTCAACAATGGATGGGAGTACAGATGACAATAGCAGCAATGACAATTGTTAGACACTGGCAGTACTGACAGATGATAAAGGCAACCACTTCATTTCCTGGGCGAATTCAAAATAACACAGAATCGCAAAAGTGATGCCCCGCGGTATGATCCATTGCACCCGAGCATCACGAAAGTGACGCCTCATGGTGGCTCAATCGGTAGAGAGGTGGTCTGCAGTCCTAACGGACCCAGGTTCGAATCCCGGCTGGGGCAGGGAACAGTTTAAGGATTTGAATTTCATTAAATCAGGTTTTACTGATCTACCAGAAGACCCGCCGACATGTCGTAAATATACCCCCTCTAATACCAATATGCCAGTCCTGTATGAGACAGCCCTAGCATGTATTCAATATGGACGATGGGTGTTAGTGCCGAAGTGGTGACATGTAGAGGTGTATGGTATGTAGGAGGACTGCTGGGCCTTGATAGCAGGCTGTGAAGCCTATGCCCAGAGTCGGACACATACAAAAAAAAAAAAAAAATCCCGACGTTCTCTGAGCTTTGGTCCGCCCCAGTCCCGGCTTTTATAGACCTTTTTTTTTTTTTTTTTGCTCAAACATTCGCTTTTGGTCAGAAACTGAGGAAAATCACAAAGAAAGGTGTTCCTTGGGTCCAGAAATGGCTTACCTGGAGCACATAAGTTTGACAGGTACTGCCATGCTCTATGAGTATTTTTTTCTCCGTACGTTTTCTATGGTGGCACGGGTACTCTGAACTGATGCAGTATACGTTTATTATCATGTATTCATATGTTGGAAATATGTATACCAGAAGTATATTGGGTTTTATACAGAAAAAACTGAGAAATAAGGTATGTACCATTGTGCGACCCTAGCGAAATCGGTCGATTATGTCACCGATGGATTACAAACATCGTTATTTCATCAGCTATTGTATTTTTTCATGTTCCATGTTACTTCCACAATAACATCATACCATTTTCAACTTTTCATAATTGTTTGTACATATATTGAGGCATTATGACAAGAATTAGCATAAAAGTAGTGCTTATTTACCAAGTGAGATCATTTTATTTCATGCTTTTTTCAACTCAGATTCTATTTTTTCACCTTTTAGATTACTTGTAATATATTATATAACCCACTTACATGTTATACAATTAGTTTTATAGATGTACTTGCTTTACGAAAAGAATTAGCATAAGAATAGCGCTTATTTACCAAGTGACAACTTGGTCTTTCATGCTTTTTTCAACTCAGATTCTATTTTTTCACCTTTTTGATTACTTATAACATAACATATTACCCATTTACATGTTAGACAATTGCTTTTACAGAAGTACATGCTTTATGAAAAGAATTAGCATAGAAGTAGTGCTAATTTATGTAGGTAAATCATGTCATGTCATTATTTTTTCACCTCTGAATTTATTTTCTCCCCCTTTATAGTACTTCTCACATTACATTCTGGCCTTTTCCATGTCAGACATTTGCTTTCACAGTAGTACACGATTTACAGTAAGCCTTATCCTAATATATATATATATATATATATATATATATATATATATATATATATATATATATATATATATATATATATATATATATATATATATATATATAGAGAGAGAGAGAGAGAGAGAGAGAGAGAGAGAGAGGAAAGAGTGAGGTGGGATGGTGGTACACTGGGAGACAGCTTATCCCATAACCGGTGGCTAAATTTAGAGCCCTTGGGGAATATCCCACTCCTCTTACACCATGAACAGAATTCTTCCTAGCGCTTATTTACCTACTGAATGTATGTTCTATGACTTTCAACTTAGACTATTTTTCAACTTACATACTAACTTTACAGTAACTATATAACCTCCTATGATTAGTATCACATAAGATAACATGGCACTATTATGATACTGAGCGACACTTTATCGCGTATGTACAGGCCTTACCACACTACACACACTTTCAATAGTGCCTGTTATTATGATACTCACGGAAGCACGGTTGCAGGCAGAGAGCAACGTTGCACTCCACACACTCGTACCAATTGTCTCTCCTGATCTGGATAGGTCACTCGAAATCTAATTATTCACCTTTTATAATACTTCCAATATAACATATTATCCCTTTACATGTTATACAATTGCTTTTATAGATGTACATGCTTTGCAAAAAGAATGAGCATAGCAATAGCGTAACCACGTGAGTTCAGGTCACTCGAAATCTAATTATTCACCTTGTAATAATACTTCCAACATATTACCCCATTACATGTTATACAATTGCTTTTATAGATGTACATGCTTTACGAAATGAATGAGCATAGCAATAGCGCTACCACGTGACTTCAGGTACCGTCATTATTTTTTCAACTCAAAATCTAATTATTCACCTTTTATAATACTTCCAATATAACATATTACCCCTTTATATGTTAGACAAGTGCTTTCACTTTCTGCTAACCCACACCACGCCTAACATGAACACCGCGTGGACTTGTTGCCTCCCCCACACCACTCTCGCTTTCACGAATCTGTCTGCGCTCTCCCGCCCCAACACTTTCACTTTCTGCTGCCCTAACCATCCCCACACCACTACTTCCTGCCACAGAACACATAGAAGGAACATACCTGTGGAACAGTCACGATGTGACGTCTGTCCCAGTCCCACGTGGCGATATCTTTTCCTTCCCCAGCCAGGAAAATACGCCACCATGTACTGCTTCCTCGTCCTCGTCCTCATCCTCGTCCTCATCTGATGGTATGTGTTGCTGCCTAGATGCAGCACGTTGTGCAGGCTGGCCGTCCCCTGCCCTCCTATATGTTATATATTTGACCTTTCTTGGGGAAGGGACCTCCTCATCACTGCTGCTGGTAACCTCCTCAGGCTGCACGTAATCGACATCGAGGGTGTCGTCGTCCAGTGGGGAATCACTATCCCCTGTAAAGGTATCCAGGGCGACTTGTATCTCCTTGTCTGACAGCCCACGACGTGCCATGTCTGACCTGGGTGACTGCTGACAGGTAAGTGGACGATCACAGGGTCAGGTGGGGTTAATCTGGGTCTAGGGGATTATCCGCCTGGCGGCGAGTAGGTGAGGCAGGCGAAACAAAAATCAGGCGTGAATTTTGAAAAATGTGAAAATTATGCAACTTGCAATGTTGCCGCGTTAATTCACGTTGCCGGGACATGAGTGCACATCATGTGCGGACGTTAGTTCACGTCGCCGGGACGGCGCGGGTTAATAAAGTTTTTATACTATGGTACAGTATTAATGATAACAGTAATAATTAGGTCTACTTTTTGTAGTATTTTAAATGAAAATTAAATTTAATGTTCCTAGAACTACTGTTTTACTATTTGATTCTTAACCCGCCCCATCCCGACCACTTTTCCTCCACTGACTCCCCCCAATCCCAACCATTTTAGGAAAAAATTTTTTTTGGCTCAAACCTTCGCTTTTGGTGAGAAACATCAAAAATTCATAGAGAAATCGATCACCTGAGGTTTAAAATACTTGATACAGGTAGGAGTACCTCCTTACCTTACTGGGTTTTCTATCAGGCTGGCACCAAAGAAAACGAATTCTATGGGAGGATAAGTATTTCACACCACTCATAAACGGTATTTATTTATTTACTTGGTACGAATTTATATGTAGTACAAGAGTATATTGGTTTTCAAGCAGTAATATAGGCATTATAAGCATTGTTTCACTCACTAATACCTGACCTTTTTCTGCCACATTACCTGATCATCATTTCTAACTGTTTCTTCCTCTAATGCTATGTAAAGTTTGTCCTCCACATTGTCATTGATTTGGGAATCACTCTGGCCCTGAATTTCGTACCGTGGCATGACATGGCTATACTGGCCAGGTCACTGATAACAGGTAAATTGCTGAGACAATGGCATGCAGGGGGGGGAGGAGGTCATGCTGGGTAAGGCATTGTCCCTGCCTGGCATCTTGTAGAGGAAGGTGTCACGTGTATATGTACCAAAAATCACTCTCGAAAATTGAAAATTGTGCAAATTAGTGACCTTGCAATTTTTTCGCGTTTATGTACGTCGACGGGATTGGCAGTGACAAAACATGTGGATGTTAAAGAACGTCGACGGGACGCCGCGGGTTAAATATTTATATTTGATATAGTGTAAATGGAAAAATGAGCTTGTTTTACTTATATTTTTGTTAAATAATATGATGAAGTTATGAAGCAGTTTGTTCTTTTTCTTTTGTTTTGGATATAATTTTTTTTTTTTTAATGTGCTTGACTCTGGGCATAGGTTTCACAGCCTGCTCAAAGGCCCAGTAGTCTCCTACATATCATACACCTCTACATGTCACCATTAAATATCTAATTACTGTAGTTTGTCTCATACTAATAATCGACTGAACTGATACTGTTATGTATTCAAAGTTTGAGTGAAGACAAACAACGCTTCTTTGTGTAAGGGTTAAATGGTTCAGGGGCAACTGGTTGACATGAAAACTAGGCGACAGCCAACTGGTCGACATGACAACTAGGCGACAGTCAACTGGCCGACAGGTCTGGGCAACTGCTAATTAGATATGAAACTGGGCGAGATTTTTCGCTATGTACATAGTATATTATAGCAATAATAATAATAATAGACATGATAGACATTGGCACTGATTAAAAATTAAGCCTTTATTATGAAACAACTGGGTGAGAATTTTCACTATGTAAATAATAAATTATACAAATAGTAATAATAATATTACACACAATAGACATGGACATTGATTAAAAATTAAGGCTTTTTTTATGAAACATGTTTAGAATGACTTTATTATGCATTTTATAAATTAAGGAACATCATTTTACCCCACACTCTTCAGGTAGAGTAGAATCTGACCACTGTCCTTGAATTCTTGATAACATACAACCACATTCTTTATTCTTTCATTCTTTCGTTCAGTCTTCTTGCTTAGGTTCTGCCGAATGTTTTGTTGGCCAGTGTTAACCTGAAAATATACTTCATATACTACATATATTACATATTATTAGGTGGTATTTCGTCTTGTCCTGTCCCTTGTGTAAATAAATCCTGCGTGAACAAGTTTATCTTTGCTTCTCTGTGAGGTTACGAATTCAGCCATGATGCGGGTTGAGTAACGTCTGTAGCAGTATAACAGAATGAATGCAACGACAGGATGTGACCTACTGCTGTCCGATAACAACTAGTACTGACTGCCAGTCAGCCAGCCAGCCAGCTGCCAACTGTCTCGGAGTTTTGATTGTATCCCACACCCTTCAGGTAGAGTAGAATTTTTAATTGTCTAATTGTCGGCAAGTTGTCCGTCCACTTGTTTGGCTGTTGTCACCCATTTATCTTGTTGCCCAGTTGGCAGTCGCTGATTTATTCTGTCGACCAGTTGGTATTCGTCCATTTATCCTGTCGCCCAGTTGACAGTCGCCCATTTATCTTGTCGACCAGTTGGGTGTCGCCTAGTTTTCCTGTCAACCAGCCGACTGTCGACCAGTAGCCACCGAACCGGTTAAATGGCTGGCCAATGGTTATGGTGCAATACTGTGGGGCCTTGTTTATTGGTAATGGGTCTTCAGGCGTTACGGTGTAGGGGTGAGAGTGGTTTGTGGCGTAGCGGCAGTGTGTGTGTGTGTGTGTGTGTGTGTGTGTGTGTGTGTGTTGTTTATTGATATTGGGTCTTCAGACGTAATGGTATAGGGGTGAGAGTGGTGGGATGTGTGGTGTTGAGACTGTGTGTGTGTGTGTGTGTGTGTGTTGTGACAGGTGATGTGTGATGTGTGGTTGTGGTGTGCTGTGGGGGTAAGGTTGAGGCACCTTCGTTTGTTTATTTATTACTAGTTTTAATTTTAAAAAAATGATAAAGAATTTTAAAAGGGTTGAGTAAATAGTTTTAGTTTGTAATTTTATGTAGTTTACATTAGCCCTATTGTATTGAAATTATATTAAATTACCCTTATTACTGCTGTATATAATAATAATAGTGTTCTTAAAAAAAAAAGGTATTTAGATCTAATTTATCTATCTATCTATCTATAGCCCGACGCCCTAATCCCGCAAAGGGTGGCCGCAGACAAAACGCCTCCAAGTCACTGTCACCCACAATTTGACTCCCCTCCCCCCATCTCACCCCCCCCTCCCTCATATACCTCTCAACTCCATCCCTCCACCTCATCCTCGGTCTACCCTTCCCTCTCCCTCCCTCCACCTCACCTACATACACCCTCTTAGTCAGTCTTTCATTCTCCATCCTCTCCACATGTCCAAACCACCTCAGTGTATTTCTCCTAATCTTTTCAACCACATCCACATCTACCCCACAACGTTCCTTCACTTCTTCATTCGTCAACCTGTCCCTCCACGTCACTCCACATGCTCCTCTCAAGTAACTCATTTCCACTGCTCTCACACTTGATTTGTTCCCTTCTTGCAAGGTCCACGCCTCGCTTCCATACGTCAGGGTAGGGATCACAATACCATCATGCAGTGACTTCTTAACTTCCATACTCACCTCCCTATTTCTCATCACTGCTTTCAGTGTACCAACAACCTTCCTTCCCTGCTGTACCCTTTCACGTACTTCATCCCCCAAAGTTCCATCCTTACTCATCACACTACCCAAGTACTTGAATGCACTCACATTCTCCATATCCTCACCATCCAACCTCACTGCACACTCTGTGACTTCATTCCTCTCAAACACCATAACTTTACTTTTGTTTACATTAACTTTCAGCTTCCTCCTCCTACACACTGTCCCAAATTCATTCACCAAACCTTGCAACTCCCATTCATCTCCACTCAACAATACTGTGTCATCAGCAAACAGCAACACCGGAAGCTTCCAAATCTCACCCTCATTCATTAGGGCCACCCCCACATCCACTGCCCTACCTTGAACCTCCTTTACAACCCCATCCTTATATATATTAAACAGCCATGGAGACATTACACACCCCTGTTTCAGTCCCACATTGAGATCAAAGAACTCACTCAGCTCACCATCCACTCGCACCGTAGCCCTAGCTCCCTCATACATACTCTTCACAGCACTCAACAATTTCCCCTCCACTCCATATATTCTTAATACCTTCCACATACCTTGCCTATCTATTCTGTCATAAGCTTTCTCCAAGTCCATGAAGGCAGCATACACTTTCCTTCCCTTCTCTAGATACTTCTCCACTAAACATCTCAGAACAAATATCTGGTCTACACACCCTTTTCCCTTCCTAAATCCCCCTTGTTCTTCTCCAACTAGCTCCTCTGTCATATGCCTAACCCTATCAAAGAGTATTCTACCATATATTTTACCAGTCACACTAAGTAGGCAAATACCCCTATGGTTACCACATACTTTTTTCTCCCCTTTTCCTTTGTACAGAGGAACAAT
Organism: Coenobita brevimanus; assembly: GCF_032717465.1. NCBI lineage: Eukaryota > Metazoa > Arthropoda > Malacostraca > Decapoda > Coenobitidae > Coenobita > Coenobita brevimanus. Next base: position 33,268,033 of record NC_136993.1, read on the forward strand.
TATACCTGATTTTCAGTCCTCTGGAACCCTTCCCTCTTCCCAAGCCAATCTACACAACTTCCATATCCACTCCACAACAATCTCACCCCCATACCTAAGCATTTCACCACACACTCCATCAATTCCTGGGGCCTTTCCCAGCTTAATCTTCTTCATCGCTTCCACTACTTCCGACCTACTGATCTCTTCCTCCCTCCTCTCATCTCTTCTTCTCCCAGCCATTCCCCAACCACTTATACTCACACTGCTCTCACTCTCTACATTCAACAAATCCTCAAAGTGCTCCTTCCATCTCCTCACTTTCTCTCTCTTCTCCACCAACAATCTATTATTCCTATCTTTCACTCCCCTACTATTTCCCCTTTCACACTGCCTTACTTTCTTTACCTCCTTCCAAAACAATTTCTTACTCTCCCTCCATTTCACACTCAGATTCCTCCCAAACTCTTCATCCACTTTCTTCTTACTCTCCTTCACCAGTCTCTTAACCTCCCTTCTCCTGCTCACATATACCTCTCTCTTCTCTCTCTCATCTTCTCCCCTACCTCTACTCGCCAACCATTCACCATATGCCTTCTTCTTTTGTTCCACAGCTCGTTTCACCTTATCATTCCACCATGCTGTCCCTTGCACACCCTTGCATCTCCTCCTCACTCCACAAACCGCCTCACACGCTGCGCTTATCTCTTCCGTGAATATCTTACATATGTCTTCCACCCCTTCCATCTGCTCTAGCTCATATCTTCCCAATCTTTCTTCCACTATGCTCTTATACTCTGTCCTTTTCTCACTATCTTGCAATTTCTCCACTCTTCTCACAGGAGCTGCTTCCAACTGTCTTCCCCTTCGCCTCCTCAACCACTTTCTTTGCAGCTCTACCTTGGCCATCACTAAGTGATGGTCCGAGACTCCATTCCCCCACCCTCTCCACACCCTTGCATCCAACACTTGTCTTCTCATTCGCTCATCCACACACACGTAGTCTATCATTGCCTTTCGTTCAACAAGTTCACCATCCATCCTCCTCATTACTCTCCATGTATACCGGTGGATCATCTTATGACGAAAGTAGGTGTTGGCTATTGCCAACCCCTTACCAGCACAGATGTCCACCAAAGCACTACCATTCCCATCTACTTCAGCTGGCACACCCCACTGACCAACCACTCCATCCACTCGTACATTCCCAACTTTGCCATTCATGTCTCCAATCAACAGCACTCTCTTGCTCCTCTCAAACTTGTCCATACATGCTTCTACTCTCTCCCAAAACTCATCTTTCACTCTTGCCACTCGATCCTCTGTTGGAGCATACACACATACTATCGCCCATGCTTGTATACCTACTTTCATCCTCACCCATACAATCCTTGCACCCACTGTTCCATACTCTCTTATATTCTCCTTCCACTTCTTGCTTGTCATCAGACATACTCTCTCTCTTGCCCTCTCATTCTCACTGACTCCCGCACATATACCTACACCGTATTCCCATTCTCTCATCCTTTCACCTTCCCATTTAGTTTCAGTCAATCCACATATATCCACTTTTGCATCCTCAAGCACCTGGACAATCTCTCTCTCTTTCACTTCATCATTCATTCCTCTCACATTCCACGTTCCTACCCTCAGAATGTCCTTTGTCCGTTCCTTAGTCGTCAACGTATGGTCCGTCCGGGTCCGAGGCGCTTTATTTGCTTTTTTAGTTAGTTCTTTTTACGGGGTGGGGCACTAACCCACCACCAACCCTTTTAGTCGCCTCGTATGACAAGCAGGGATACTGGGGGAGTATTCTTGAAACCCCCTATATATTGGCAGATGCCATAATCCTGTAAGGGGTGGCCATTTGTCTTTGAGTTATTTGTTTTAAGGGGCGGGTCACTAACCCTCCACCAACCCACTTGTTGACACGTAGGGAGCACTTATGGTTTGGTTGTATGGTTACAACCCAGCGTTGTAAATGGTTTCTTGGCTTACAGGAAACCATTTGGCTTGTCATTCAATGTAAAGCTACCTGTAAAGGAAAGAAAAGCAATAAGAAGTGACAGGAAAAATGGGGGAAATAGGAAGAGAGGAGGGCAGGCACAGAAAAAGAATGATAAAGGCTAAGGAAGAAGTAAGCAGCACAGCATCAAGTGACTGGATGATGGTCGCCATCACCTACCACTAATTAAAATTATATTTATTAAATATATATTAAAAATAACGTTCTAATTATTACAGTACTACGATTTGTATTATTATATTACTGACTTATTAACTATGAATAGCTATATATAGAGAGTAGTCAGTGAGTGCGTGTCTGTATGTACGATATGTTTACATTACAGTGTTAACTAAGGTGTGTGTAAGATTCCCTGCTTAAATGTTTTTGTATGCCACACTTCTATACCACCTGGCCTTGCTGGTGGTGTGTATGTAGGAGATTGTTGTATATTTAGTGGTAATTGTTGTCATAGTTGCTGTTCGATACTGTGTTTACAAACTGTATGATTAGGTAGTGTGTTTGTTAATGATCAGTGGGTGATATTCAGTGTGCGGTAACTGTTGATGTGTTAGGGAAATGGAGTTACTGCTCCAAGGATAATGGAGTAAGCAATAGGTGTGTGACAGGCATCCCACGTCTCATTGTTATTTGTGGGCAAAGTTAATTATTGAATAATTGGCTTCAAAGAGGTACTTATTTTGTAAGTGAGGGTGGGGATACTTATATTGCGGGTGTGTGGGGCAGCACATGTGGTGGTGAGTCCCAGGTGGCTGGTGATACAATGTAATGGTGTTGACAGCAGTCCAGATAACCTCTCAGGTCAACACCTCGCTCGCTCACCGTCTATACACACACACACACACACACACACACACACACACACACACACACACAAACATCACCTTTCCTTCCCCACTCACACCATAATTTTAACACTTTTTCACATTTTCCAGGCTTTATAGAGCTGATATTTAAGATTTTCTTTCACATATAAATAGATGTTCACTTTATGCTGGAATGGGTATCAATTTCTGAGAGCCCACAATCATTTTCACTATGATTTCGAGACGGTACGGAGCACCTGACATACGTCTTCTCACTCCACCACCCAGAACACTACTGCTACTATAACTACAACTACAATAATTACTACTACTACTACTACTATAACTACAACTACAATAACTACTACTACTACTACTACTACTATAACTTTTTTATTTTTACTACCACTACTACTATAACCACTACTACTACCACTACTACTATAAGTACTATTACTACTACTACTTTTTCTTTTATCTTTTTTAAATCACCTCCATCCACTGGGGAATTATACTGTGAAGATCAGAACCAACCTTCCTAATACAGTTCACCATTTGGAGTTGTAATGGGAAGGTTAACACTAACCCTCATATTACAGGCCTTTGGCCCCAAGCACGTAATCGACATTTATTAATATTAGTTTTAATAAAGACATTAGTCTATTGGAGTCACTGGTCTATGCGACTCTCAACCACAGTGGCTTCGTAATCCATACCCGCCAGAGAGACAGGCCTGAGGACTGATGATCTTGTCCCCCTGAGATATAGGAGTGCAGACCGCACGAGGGAGAATGACAGTCGACATCTCATACAGGCCATAACAGAACTCTGTGATGGACATTTCTTCTCAGAAAGAACCACTGCCAGTCATGAGTAGAATCTCATCGCCTCTGGACCCATCCCACCCGATGTTGTGAACACAAGGGAAGTGAATTGACTGTAGTCAACATGTTGGATCCTTTCTTGATAGTTTATGTTTTTTCTTATTCATTCCTTTTGTGTGCAGCTTTGAAGGACAGTTCACGATGACATGCCGCCATGGGATCAAATATCCTGATGTCGAAGAACGCCCTCTGCCCACTTGTTCAGAAACCTCGAGCACTGACATCTACTCTTGCATCATTTGATGTGTTTGCTGATCTGTGGGTGAAGTGCTCGCCGTCTAGAGGTAGCAGAGCTGGCTCAATAGTACCATCATTGCATATTTCCTGCGCATTTTGGCAGTGAGGTCGCGTACTTCATCTTGTCGGATCCAAAGCCTCCCTTCTTGCAAACCATTGTATGGTTTGCATTAAAAGCAGTGCAACAGGTAGGTTCTCTGTTGGCTACCGGTACCTGTATCACAAGGCTAAGGCATCAATAAATTCTTGTTTATTGCGGTGGAAGCCTTTTGCCTTGAGAGGCAGGGTTATCAGCCAGTTCAATGCCCTAACTTCCTGTGCAATTTCAATTCTTCTGCACTGATCTGGTGTTATGTGTTCGGCTATGTGCTGCAGCTGGTTCTTTTGCCTTCCTTCTAGCTCCTTGCTTATCTGTGTTTTTATATCTTTCTGCCTTTGGAGGTTGGTTTCTCCCGACTCAACGTGGGCACAAGGATTCGGTGAGCCAGAGTGAAATTCTATGTTCGTAGTTTGCCACGGCTGCAGGATTTATAATGCCAAGGTCTCCTATCCTGGGTGGTAGTGCTAGAAGGTCCCAGTCTTCTGGTGTGGGGATATGGCCATTGGTCAGAGCTGGGAGGAATGAATCCTTATAGCATCCTTCAATGGTTGTATCAGCAACTAGATGTCTGGTATCGTCCTCATCACGAAGATCCACTTGTGGTTTACACCAAACATAAATGCACTGTATGCTGCATGGGGTTCTGTTTTTGTGTGGCTGGATAGTACATGAATTTCGTCTACCCTTGTCTTTACCTTATCATTCACATATTGCTCTTTGATTTCCTTAGTTTCAATCACAGCACCTAGATGCCTCTGACCTTCCTTAGTCACTACCACATTTGTGCCTCTGAAGGTCTCCTGTGTATCTTGACAGTAAGCTGGTTTCACGATCAAGATGGACTTATGTGCATTAGGGCAGTAACCAATTTCATGACCATGGGATTATACGAGGTCCCACCCTTTCCTTACATCCTCCACCCTCCTGGCACCTGCGAGATCATCTGCATAGGCTACTTGTTTTACATTGTTGGCCTCATATTTGATATGTTGTTGCAGCACTGTCATAGCCAGGGCGTACATACCCATGGGAACAGGGTCCCCCTGGATAGTTCCTTCTGTGGACTGGATTACACCGATATTGTGAGTAGCTGTCTTACCCATAATGTAGAGGTCTGTTTTTTCTTTGTAGGTGTTTTCCACATACTGGGCAAATGCTGGGCATTGAACCTTGATGTCATGCAGCATTGCCTCTCGGTTGATGGAATTAAATGCGTTTGAGGCATCAACTAATAATACTGCCTGACAGTCCTCTTCCTCGTATATTTTCCTCATGGGGTGAACTGCTACCTCACATCTTGTCTTGTGGCCTGCACATACTTGGAAGTTACCAACTGCCTGCTTCACATCATGTTTCAGCACCTCCATGATGCATTTTCGTATAGCCTAATTCGTCTTAAGACCTCATCCACCCTGATGGGCCTACAACCAGGATTCTTGTTAAGGAAGTCGTCAGTGCTTTGATGTTGTTGCACTGACGTGAAGCCAGCTTCCTCGCCAGTGAGGTAACGGTGTTACACAGGTCTGTTGCTTCCTCCCCAAACTTGATGTTACTGAGGATTATCCACCAAGATTTTCATCCAGGCCTGACGGTCCTGCCCCTCCCTGTCTGTGGATGGCCTTGCTCCACAACATGTCTCCAGTTATCCTGTCATATATGATGGAGTTGGGTGGAGTGTAGTTCTCATCAAGCTGCTGCTGCTACTACTACTACTGCTACTACTACTACAGTGTCTACTACTATTATTACTACTACTGTTACTACTACTACTACTACTACTATTACCACCACCACCACCACCACCACCACCACCACTACAACAGCTGCTGATATTACCACAAGTACTACTATTGTAACTACTACTATTGCCACTATTACTACTACTACTGTAACAAGTACTGATTTAACCAGTACTGGTTTGGTGACACTGTACATTGGTGAGAGATGCGAATGCATAGGTTATGCTGTTTCCTACACTGGTAACTAAGTCAATTATATCTCGTAGTGGCAGATGTGATGGAGGTTGTTTGTTTAAGGAAAGTTAGTGTTATTTTATCTGAATACAATATTGTTGTTTTAAAGTTGTCAATTGGAGATATTAGTATTCTTTAAGTTAACCCTTAACCGCCGGGGGTTCCTGGCCACCACCCACTCCTCCCTACAGGGGATTTCCGAGATTTTGAAAAGAATACCCTCAATTCAAACCCTAATATCTGCCATAACTATAATAGGTAAAGAATCAAATGAAAGCTCATGAGAGTCAACAACTCTTCATCTTTCCAGTGATGGTATCCCAAGGTCTCTCGGTGGTCCGGTCGATGAGTAAGGATGAGCTGAGGACGAGTGGTTCTTCACGTTTTAACAGAAAGCTTTGACCACGCGCCAATGGCCGTGGCGTTGGCCTCGGTGGCTAGAGTAGACAGCATTGACTGGAGTGGTGATTTTAACACTGCCCATGCGTCCTTGGATGGAATGCAGATATTCCACTCGTTTTCCTATTTCTCCTTACTCACCGTTGTAAGAATGAGTCATCACCCTGTCCATGTGGCTCCCCCAAAGGTTTACCGCCCGTTCCATCATGCCACTGTGCCCCATATGTGTGGGAAAGGAAATATCATTTCGTTTTTTTGTACTCACTTCTTTCGTAAATAATAATATATTCCCTTTACGAAGACACTTAGAATTGCACTTTACACTACGATTACAGGTAATTACTCGTTGACGAGTAAATGCTGTTACCTGTATCCAATAAACAGCATCAATTTCTGCATTGCACTTGTAGAAATAATTATAAAACAAGTATCGTATCACATACTATAAATCAGTTATATGCACTTGTACAATTTATTATAAAAGACTCGTATCGTAGCCCTTACTATAAATCACTTATAATATCACACATTTCACTCATTTATGAAAATACACTAACTTGTGTATTCCTGTGCACTAGTAACACTTCCCACACACCTGCTCAGTATTCACGCTCGGAGTGATACTCTGAGAAACATTTAGGGCATATGGGGACCTTGCACCCTGCACATTGGTATGAGGTCTCTTTTCATGCTGGGGGACTGCGTTTGGTTGTGGAACAGTTGTGGCATCGCCTATATGCCAGACATCCTGCTGTGGTTTTGTCAGTCTCCACCAGCTTTTGCCACCGGAAATATTCAGCACAGCTGAGCCTGTTCACTGGAGCTGCTGTCCCCCGCCTAGCACCTGTCACCTGAGTAGTTGAATATTGCTCAAGGAGTTCACGTGCCAGGTCTCTCAAACTCTCGTAGAGAGAGAGGTTTCCTTACAAGCTCCTTGTACAGTATGAAGCTGTTCAGGATGGCGATATCAAGAAGGTGTAAGAATGCCTTCTTGTATCTCCTTCAGGACTTATGCAGGCAATCAACCTCACCAATTTCCATGTCCAGTTTATCAACCAGCCGCATGTTGATATTGTAATCGTTGAATGCATCTGGCTTTATCACAGGTTCCATGGTCCTATAGTCTGTTTTCCCAGTTTCTTCCAACACACCCGTATGAACTGTAGACAACATGTTAACCTGTCTCTTGACATGCCAGAGAAGGGCTAACATGTTCCCACATTTCTTTGTCAGAAGGGCTCCAATCTCAGTATTTGCCGGAAATACTGGGAAATTCTTTCTGTTGGCCCCGACAGTTCCACAGGACCCAGTACCATGGTCAAGGAAATTCTTGTTCAACACCGGGGCTGTGTAATAATTGTCGGTATAAAGGATGTGGTACCTGTTGAAGTACCTTTCCATCAGCACTTTTCACTAGTGATGCAGAGAACCCATGAGGATCATCGCTAGTAAATCAAAATCTATTGCCAAATATACTATCACATCTATCACATATCCAGTTTTACATTCACAAAGCCCAAAGAATTTGAGGCCAAATCTGTGACGTTTTGATGGCTCATACTGAATAAATGGCAGCCTGCCCTTGCATAACAGCAGCAGTTTGTCAATAACCACTTTCCGGAATGGACGGAAACCCTGGAAAATGACTCCTTGAGCATGGTAAGGATTAGTCTTATTTTCCTTAACCTGTCGTTTGGTGCAGGCCCTTAATTTCGATTGAAGTGTAGGAACCTCAGGATGGCCAGGTATCTATCACAGGCAATGTACTTGCTGAAGACAGGTGTGCCCACGAGTTCATCCACCGACCAATAGTCATGAAGCACGTTTTCTAATGTGCACCTTCAACGTGGTCATGGCGAGCCATACAAACATCTCCCCCACCGGAACACGTATCTAATCATGAATATGCGTGCTCTCGCTGGCAGCCACATCCAGCCAGTGTATGCACATGGCCTGGTGAATTTTTATTTCATCCTCCAGGTACTGCATTATTGCAGTCATGAAAATTGCTTTGAAGAGACTGCTAATAGTCCAGGGCCAGGGGGGAAGTTCATCCTCCTGCACACCTCCACCCTCCTCATCCAGTGCCAGCACAGACGGCTGAAAGCCAGCATCTTCCTCTCACACAAATGTGTCAACTCTACCCACACAGGGTAGAGCCGGCTATCTGACAGTTCCTGGATGTTTCTTTTGCGCTTGTGCCTGCCCATGTGCACGTCCACAGGCAGGGGGTGGTGGGGAAGGAGAGGGAGAGGTGTAGGAGGTGGGGGAGAAAATGGGTGGTGACTCACCTGATGCGGAACTTTCCTGGGGAGATGCTCAATGCTGCGTATCTCCACGTTGGGCCAATGTGGGAGATAACACTCCCAGAGGGCCTAGTTGTGGAGATTCAGCCCTTGAGGTGGTAGGCTGAGGTGTTGGGGAGCGCTGGAGGACGATACATTGGTGAGCAGGCAGCAAGAGTGTTGGGAAACGGCTCTGTGGTGTTTATTCTGCAGGTGACCTCAAAGTCCACAGCCACTTTCCCGATGTCCTGGGTCATCTATCGCCTCCTCATTGCTGAAATTGTCGCTCTTGTAGGCTGTCCCTTCCTCCTGGAGAAATCGGAGAGCCTTCTGTGCCGTCAGAGAAAGAGTAGGGGTTGGAGGGTGAGAGAGTTTGCTCTTCACATGGTAGCTCTTCCTCTTCTCCGAGGATGTACTCTCACTGTGTGTACGAGAGGATACAGTGGCGTCAAGGGCATGTCCAATGGCACTATCACTTAGCCCTTTCCCTAGCACTAAAGGCAGAACTTTTCTGGGGGTCAATGAGGCGGTCAGCCTTTCATGTGGTGGAAGGGAATTGGACGATGACAAGGAAGAAGACATGGCTCCTCACGCTGCCACTGCCGAGTACAGACTGAACCACGCAACCGCGGGGTACCTGGGGGTCCTACCTACCCAGTAGGTATCATGGGAAATGGTCTCCACTCAAACGGTGGCAGGAACATGAGTGCGGTATATCAAGTCAACCAGTGGCGCTCCGCCCCTGAATTCTGATGTCCATACATGTTGCAGGTGATTAAGAGTTAATGTCTGTATTAAAAGTGGCAAGTGGAAGAAGACAACATTACAGTTATACTTCGAAAATCTTAGCAAAGGAGTATATTTTAACCAGTTTTAGATTTGACTGTATTTACTTTTTAGGTGATTTTAATGCGGTCCTCTCCAGTGGTGCGGCATGGAGAAACCTTAACAACTTTATGGTGGAAAACAAATTTAACTTGCTTTGATGTTTATATGATGGACTTTAATAGTCACTTATTGCATTTAATCGTGCTTATACTAAGTGGTTTGACCATATAATTGCTACTAATAACTCCTCTAAAATAGCACATATTAAAGTACTGCACAACATGATTGGTCCAGATTATTTACATGTTGTAGTACAAATTGCAATAAAGAATTCTAATTCAACACATTTTACCACGGATCACAAAGAGCAGAACTTTCATTAACGAGTGACAATCTGAAGATTGATGTAACAAAATCAATTATGGCTGACACAGACAGAGTTATTGGAAATATAATATGAATGCATTTAAATGTAATATACTTAATGCCATAACAAAAACCATCCTTATGATATAGAGCTGGCTTATAAAAAGATTACAGTACAGTGGTCTTCACTTTGATTTGGCGAACAAGTAAAGACAAATAGGTGTAAATTTATTCATGGACAGTATCATCATGTTAAAAATTTCCATAATTCTTACAGAAAGAATGATATTTTTTGGCCAGAATATGGTAAACAAAGAAACTGAAGACTTTAGAAAAATGCAGGAGTAGAAAAGTTTTTAAATGGGAATTGTCTACTAGCTAGGGAAAATAGATTAATGAAAGGTCTAGATCAGTTCAAGTAAAATTTTGTAATGAAGATGTGAATAGTTTCTGAAAAGAGGTTAAGAAACAAAGCAATAAAATTAAATCTTCCAGAGTTATTGATGGGATATAAGAGAAGAAGTAATTGGCATCTTTAGTAGGTAATTTTAAGGAACTAATGCTTTGGTGACAATTGAGGAAAAAAGAGTTGATTGATAGATTTAAAGTTGTATGGCCAGTGCAAAGAAATTGTCACATAATACTATCGTTGTTCAGAGTAAAGAAAAAGTTAATAAAAATGTTGAATAATGCAATGAGACATGAGGATCTTCATTCACTTCTCTTAGAACATTGCACATATGATTTTTTTTTTTAGAAAACTGTAGATTTTTAAAAACTGTTGTTTTAATCACTGTCACATTCCAATTGAATTATTAAAAACTAACATTATAAAAATAATTACAGATGATATAAGCAGTGTAACAGACTCTTCTGATTATAGACTAGTTATGGTTTCTTCATGTCTTTTAATGATTTTAGAGTTGCATATTGTAGATATTTTAGAGGAAAAAGTTAATTTTAATTGCAATCAGTTTGGTTTTAGCATGGAGATGTCCACTAGTGATGACTGTTTTATTATTGGGGAAACTATCAGACCTCACCTTAAGTATAATAAAAGAGTATTATGCACTTTTATGGATTTGTTAAAAGTTTTTGTTGATGTAAACAATTTTACATTTGCGAATATTCTATTGGACAGATAACTCACTCTTGACCATATTACACTTATAATGCACTGTCCTAGAAATCAACATGCTAGAATTCAGTGGAATGGATATAAGAGTGACTATTATGTTATAAATAAATAAGTTGGACAGGGGCAGAACTCTTTGTCCTCTGCTATTTAAACTATACAGTGATCATGTCCTGAAAAAGACGTCAGACATGAATAATCGATGCTTTTATAGCTTTGCACTATATGAGCAATTTATAAGGCAATTTTATTTCAATAATTCAAAAATTCGAGGAATAAATGCATTTACGTGATTTGATAAAAAGTAAAAAAAAATGGTGTTCGAGGCATCTAGGCGTTCAACACACAGTACCCACTCTATAGATCAGTATGCGGTGTTCAACATTACATTGTAAATAATTAGACCACTAATTTTAATTTGCCGGACAAAACAGACACCGAATTTAGATCAAAATCAACTTTGTTTTTAGGAAATTTAAAGATAACAACAAAACGTTGCTGTTATTGTTTGAAGCATACTGTGTGCCGGAATGTGGACTACCTGTCTGGGATATTAAGGAAACCCAAATTCTCAGATGTCTCAAATTTGAGATACCATATTCCAACTTATTAAAAAGTATTTTTGGTGCTCCCTGTTTTGTGAGTGGTCATGATGTCGCAGTGTTGTCAGTTCAGCTGCTTTTAAAACGTAATCTTTTATATTTTCAAACAAGGTACTTAAAAGCCTTCAAGAAGTACTTAAAAGCCTTAAAGAAGAAAAATAACATAATATTCAGGCTAGGTGTTACTACGATATCCTTTGGCCCCAAGTCAACACAACTAGGCAAACCATTTGAAAACATTTATAGTATTGACCTGTATGGCAATGATATAGATGTATTAAAATACAGAATCTGGTGGGTCCAAAACCATGAAAAACGAAGAGGTGTAGTGTACATATTTCATGAAACTTCATAGCAGGCGATGATGTGGATGATACTGTTTATTTGTAATTGCTTTTATTTATTTTTTTCCTGGTGCTACTATCCATAAGACGATAGAAAGGTTTTGATGTAAATTTTTAAGGTAAATTTTTATACATGTGTAGGTGAATGTATGTACAGTATATATTTTTTTCAGCTTTTTTAGTTTTATATCTGTACTTTGTAATTACGTTAGTAATGCATTTTAATTGGTTAATTTAACTTTGTACATATATAGTAACGACTAATTGTTCATATCCAGTGGTTACAAAATATATATATATATATACCATAGAACACTCAGAGAGCGCATACTTCCACCAATGCCATTGCCGATAAAAAGGATCCGAATCCAGATCCGTGGAGATGCTGTGTGGAATACATATTGTAGGATCTGGATCCGCCCTCGATCTTAATGAAATGTTCCTTGACCCATTGCCCACTCTTCCATGATTTTTTTCTTGAGAAGTTTTGGAGATACTGTGTGGGATACATATGATCCGGATCCGGATGCACCCCAAATTTAACCATTATTTTTCTTGGCCCATGGACCCCCATCCACAGACTTTTATTGTAATTCATCGAGAACATTTGGAGATACCGTGTGGACAAACAGACAGCCATAAATGAGTACATAACCTCCTTGAACTTCTTCTGTGGAGGTAATGATTGTATACAGGTATATATGTATTTGTATAAATGTGAAATGAAATTAATTAAACTGAACAAAATTGAACTGAACCACTGCTGCTACTATAACCACCATTACTACAACCATTGCTGCTGCTACTTAAATGAGCTTATTGATGCTCATGATGAACTTTGTGAAGCAGGTCTCAAAGAGAAATTCGTGAGTGATAATGCAATGACTCCCGTAGGGCTACAGATATTCACACCCATCCTGACTACATTATCAGAAGATATTGCTAAGATTAATGAAGTACTTCCTAAAATAGTAGACATTAAAAGTGAAGTCAGTAATACTGCAGACTCAGTAAGGAACATGGAGATAGAAGTCAGTGACCTTAAGATGAAATTTTGTAAAGCCATAATGGGGTTAGCATCAAAGGATGTAACCTTAAATGAACTTGAATATATGGGAGACATGAGAATGTGTCAGCCCCCTTCAGAGTTAAGTGTAATAGTGATGGATGAAAACCCTAATAAAAATCGTCATACTTATACCAAAGCAGCAACAACTCCAGCAGTTGCTGCCAAACAAGTGCGGTATGACAACTCATCCCCACTGGGGCGTGACAGAAACTACAGGAGTGATGCAAAATCCGGACCCAAACATCGTGGAGTAGGGCGTAGTGCATCTTCTGCTGGTGCTGATGATACCGTGGTATGTAACAGCCTGGCCTTGGGGAGCAGTGGTGTGACCCATGATGATTATGTTGGTGTGGGTGCTGCGCTAGACCACCAGGGTGCTGGGTGTGAGGGTGGTGCTGGTGGTGTCACTGGTCATTCGCGGGTGCGGATCATTGATGCTGCCACAGGGGCCGTAGGCAGGGGATACCATCGTCCTGCTCACACATCACCCACGACTCGCTCACCAAGTCATCAGTACAGAAAACAAAATAATGATTGGATACTGGTTGGTGCAAAGAACAAGAGAGACAAAGAAAATTCACAGATAAAGAAAAAAATGCATTTTAGAGGCATGACAGGTATCAGGAAGGTTGAAGGTGGCACATTCAAGGCAGCTATGAGGTTTGTAGATGTTTTTCTGTGTTGTATTGATAAGGACACAAAGATAAGGGATATACAAGACTATAAAGACACATTTGATGTTCAGGTAAATTCAGTTGAGGAAACAGAAGTAAAATCACAGAAGTTCAGTGCATTCAAGATTAATGTTAAATTATCTGAGAGAGAAAAATTGTTTCAATCCAATATGTGGCCTGAAGATGTTATAATTGATAACTACTACCAAAGGGCTCAAAGAACTAGCGATATCCCTGCATCCACATAGTATGTCAGAGCTATTTCATAAGTTTTAGATATAAGAATATATATATCTCTTTTTTTTTTTAAATAAGTGTTTAGTTTTTTTTACTTATTCATTCTATCAGTAGGCTATATTTATTATGTTGTCATCAATTCTTTTTTATTTACCGTTGTAACTATTTTTAGTTCAGAATATTTTATCACTTTCTTCACCATATTTTTCCATTCTTATATTTTTTCTCATTTATTTTTTTTTAATACGTGTATATTTGGACCCTGTACTTCTACTTAGTACTTTCTTTTTCATTTAAGTTCTGTTTTTTTATTTTTTTATTTAGCAGTATCATCTCATCAGTCTGTTTTATATTTGTTTTATACCGGTATTCATGCACCATGGTGATGTTATCTGTGCATCCGTTCAATTGCTGATCTTTGATAAAGAACATTAATGTGATAAGAGGATTGACTTAAATGAATTTTGACTTAGTTCTTTTACAGCACACATTCATATTAGAGGAACAGTTATGGAAGCTGGATTATGTATATGAAAACTATGAAAGTGAGGGAATTCCTGCTGTGTTCTCAGACAGGGCAAGAGTTGCCATGGTGGGCCGCCCTGAGAGAGGATTGGATGTTTTATATGAAAAAGGATCTAATTTTAGAATAACCCAAACATTTTTACATGAAAGATTTATTGTTTTTAACACAAAATATAAGTTCATTAATTAACATTCTTTTAATTAACATTTACCTGAAAAGTGATATATGGGAAGTGGCCGCCCTTGAGCAATTATCTGTGGTCACCTTCGGAACTGGAGGCCATATGAACAGAACCTCAATATGTTGCTATATATTTTGTGGAAGATTTTAATTCCGATCCTCATTCGGGAGGAGCTTGGCGTACTTTAACGTATTTTATGAAAGCAAATGTTCTAACATGCTTTGATGTTAACATGCTAAATATCAATACATTTACATTTGTTGGTTATGGTAACTCTGTGTATAGATGGCTGGACCATGTTATTGGAAGACAGCATGACAAGATTAATGTGGAAAGTATTCTAGTGCTCGAAAACATTATGGCTCAGACCATTTACCATTATGTTTTGACCTAGTATGCTATAATATAAAACATCCAACAGTCACTGCAGAAAGTAGCTGATCAGAGGAAATGGAACATAACAGCTCAAAGTTTATTTGCATGAGACAAATTAAATAAATATGAACTGCTAAGTATATCTCTTCGGGTAGATGAGAAATTATGTTATTTTTGTAAAAATGCAATGTACCACTGTAGCAATGTTGGATGTAGAAACAAAGATCATGTTCATAATATTGATAAATTATACGAGTTGATATGTACCACCATTTCGGTTGACAGAAAATTACAAGCAAGAAAGAGTTAAATTAAACAAATATAAAATTATTCCAAGGTAGAATCGCCGGGTAAAGCGTTTGCACTAAGTGGGCAGAGAGTGTTTTTTTGCGTTGGGTTGGATTATGTAAAGTACATGGTACAGATGAACATAATGATATGGTACAATTGTAAAGGGAATTCGAGAATGCTTTGAAAGATTGCAGGTTGGATGAACACATGGGGGTATGTAACTCAATCAAAAAGAACTTTAGAAATCATGATAAAGGACAGTTTTGGGCAGAAGTGGAGCGTGGTAGAGATAAAAGCAAAAGAGTTACTATAATTGATGAAAAAGACAACACTTATGATATACGGTAATTGATATGTTTACAACTAAATTTTTATTGTCTCAGCCAGAGCAAGATAATGAGTGCAGGTTCGAATTCTTGAACTGCTTCAGAGATGCGTGGCATGGCGGTGCAAGGATATATAGAAAAGTCCCCCCCTGTGACACAAGGAAAATGGGGTGGGGCATGACGGTGTTCATTCTGTATTTTTGAAAACTGCATCTGAGGATCTTCTACAAAACTAGTTTCGTTTATTTAACACATGCTTATCACATTGCTATGTACCACCTGAATTACTGAAAGGTAACATTACGCATATACAAAAAAACGACAATAAAAGTACTAGGTGACTCTAGGAATTACAGGCCGATTATGCAGTCATCAGGCTTATTAAAACTGTTAGAGATCATTGTTTTGGATATATCAGAAGAAAAAATGAAGCTAAATGTTAGACAGTTTGGATTCCGAAAGGACATATCCACGACTGATATATGTTTCATAGTAAAGGATATTATTCATACATATACAGCTACCAGAAGAGAGGGTATTCTAACATTTGTTGACCATTGAAAGCATTCTATCGAGTCAACCATTTTATCCTGGGTAAAAACCTTATAGATCAGAAAATCACGTTGGTTCTCATCTTTCTCATAATACATTAACTTTGCAATCAGATGGCTAACATTAAGTGGCAAGGAGGCCAGGGCTAGAACGTTTGCGTGCAACACAGTGTGAGACAGGGAGGTGTCTTGTCTCCGTTTTTAAGTTCTACATTGATTTTGTCTTATTCGACATTAGTAGCTGCTATTTAGGTATAGATAAAGTAAATATTTTAGCATATTCTGATGACATGGTGTTTCTTTCGGATTCAGTTGCAAATATGAATAAATTATTTGCAAGATTTTGCTATGATATAGATGCACTAAAACTGAAAATTAATAAGTATAAAACAAAGTGCATGTTTTTAGGAAAAAACCCTTACCCGCACTGTATTCAGGTGATGACAACCCAGAGACTTAAAACGTATGATAATTTAGGTCACTGTCTTGCCACTGATTTCAGAGATGATAAAGATATTGAAAACATGTTATATAAATATTCTGCTATTTTAATAGTATTTTAGGAAATTTTAAATTATTAGATGTGAATACTTTTTTTTATTTATATTTAACTCTTCTTGTAAGCCTGAATATAGTCTGTGTGGAATCATAAAAATACATTTAAATCACGGATGTTTAAAACTTTTGAAACAGCCAATGCAAAATCCTTAAAACGAATGACAGGTACACCTGCCTACGTCAGCACTCATGTACTGGCAGACACAATGTGTTGCTGCTGAGGCATCACCTGGCCCATCCTTAGGCAAGGTATACCATAAGACTAATGACATCTAAAAACAAATTTGAAATTTTTGAGTATGGGATATTTTTATTCTTTTATAAGTAATCATTATAAACAAACTTATGCAGTGAATGTACTTTGCCTCACCCTGGTCATTTTAAAAGCAAGGAATACTTGAGTACAGCGTCTTGAAGAAAGGACAATGCCTGTAATCTTTCATATATATAAATATATATATATATATATATATATATATATATATATAAACTATTCTTTTATATCTATTAATCTATCTATCTATCTCTATCTCTATCTATCTATCTATCTATCTATGTATATATATATATATATATATATATATATATATAAACTATTCTTTTATATCTATCAATCAATCTGTCTATCTCTATCTATCTATCTATCTATCTATATATATATATATATATATATATATATATATATATATATATATATATATATATATATATATGAGAGATAGTAGTAGAATGGATGTGGAAGATGTGCAGATTGGCCTGGGAGGAAGGTAGAGTCCCGGAGGATTGGAAGTCAGGTATAATTATTCCCTTGTACAAAGGAAAAGGGGAAAAAGAAGTGTGTGGTAATCATAGGGGGATTTGTCTTCTTAGTATAATAGGAAAAGTGTATGGTAGGATACTTATTGACAGAGTTAGAGAAAGAACAGAGAAATTAGTTGGAGAAGAACAGGGAGGCTTTAGGACGGGAAGAGGTTGTGTAGATCATATAATCAGTCTTAGATCTTTAGTGGAAAAGTTTCTGGAGAAGGGAAAGAAGTTGTATGCGGCTTTCATGGATTTGGAGAAAGCATATGACAGGGTGGATAGACAAGGATTGTGGAAAGTGTTAAGAATATATGGAGTAGATGGGAAGTTGTTGAATGCTGTGAAGAGTATGTACGATGGTGCGAAGGCTACAGTGCGTGTGAATGGTGAACTAAGTGAATTTTTCTCTTTGAAAGTTGGGTTGAAACAGGGATGTGTCATGTCTCTATGGTTGTTCAATCTGTACATGGATGGGGTAATAAAAGAGGTACAAGGTAGGGTAGTGGATGTTGGAGTGGCCCTGGTGAGAGAGGATAGTGTTTGGAAACTCCCTGTACTGTTGTTTGCAGATGATACTGTGTTGTTGAGTGAAGACAAAGAGGAGCTGCAAGGCTAGGTGAATGAGTTTGGGAGAGTGTGTAAGAAACTGAATCTAAAGGTGAATGTAGGAAAGAGTAAAGTGATGGTCTTTGAGAGAGGTGAAGTCAGTGAATGTACAGCGAGGTTGGATGGTGAGGAATTGGAAAATGTGAGTACGTTTAATTACTTGTGTAGTATGATGAGTAAGGATGGAGGGGTGGAGGGTGAAGTGCTTGAAAGGGTACAGCAGGGAAGAAAGGTTGCTGGTTCTTTGAAAGCAGTGATAAGAAACAGGGAAGTGAGCATGGAAGTGAAAAAGTTACTACATGACAGTATTGTGATATCAACTCTAACGTATGGAAGTGAAGTTTGGACGTTGTTGGAAGGACACAAGTCAAGAGTGAGAGCAGTGGAAATGAGTTATTTAAGAGGAGCCTGTGGAGTCACATAGAGAGACAGACTGACGAATGAGGATATAAAGAAGCGTTGTGGTGTGGATGTGGATGTGATAGGAAGCGTTATGAGGAACACACGGAGGTGGTTTGGCCATGTGGAGAGGATGGAGGGTGAAAGACTGACGAAGAGAGTGTATGTGAGTGAGGTGAAGGGGGGAAGAGGGAGGGGAAGGCCGAGGATGAGATGGAGGGATGGGGTGGAGAGGTATATGAGAGAGGGGTGTGTGAGTTGGGAGCAGGGCAGTGAAATGGCGGGGGACAGGGCGACTTGGAGGCGATTTGTTTGTGGCCACTCCAAACGGGATTGAGGTGTCTGGCAATATATATATATATATATATATATATATATATATATATATATATATATATATATATATATATATATAAATGGAGCCTCTGTGGTACAGTGGTAGAGTGTGTGTTTCATACACGGGTGAATCAGGGTTCACGCCCCGTTAGGGTAATAAACTTTGGGAGTGTTCACCCAGCCACGTACTGCATTGGCGGACACAAGGGGTGCTGTAGTTGAACCAGTGTCGCTTACTATAAAGTATGCTTGCATCCAGTCGGCTTGCGCAGGCCGATTACTCTTGGTTCACAGACTACACACACATCCAAAACCACTCCAACACTACAATTACACTTACAAACACTTCTCACACTACATACAGTCTCTACCAGACAGCCTAAGCCACATGGTAGAGATACATTGGCTGTATCATCCTGACTTTGGTCGGGATAGACTGGTCCTGCAGTGGATACTCAAACTGCTAATGGTGATGATGATATATATATTTATGTGTGTGTGTGTGTGTGTGTGTATGGATGTGTGTTTATTTACTCTATATGTTTATAACATACCTAAATTTTTTATGCAGATGTATCATATTTTATGTTACCCTTTTAGTCGTTTTATCTTTTAATGTCTTATATTTTATTGAAACGATTTTTATTTTTAGATATTTAGTCTCTCGCTAGTCTTTTATTTTTAACCCGCCCCGTCCCGGAGACGTGAATTTACTTCCTCACATGATGTGCACTCATATCCCGGAGAGGTAAATTAACGCGGCAACATTGCAAGGTCCCTAATTTGCACAATTTTCACTTTAATTTGCACAAGTTTCAATTTTCGCGATTGATTTTTGGCACGTATACACTGGATACCTTCCTCTACAAGATGCCAGGCAGGGACAATGCCTTACCCAGCATGACCTCCTCCCCCCACTGCATGCCCTTTTCTCAACAATTCACCTGTTATCAGTGACCTGGCCAGTAAAACCATGTCATGCCACGGTACAAAATTCAGGGCCAGAGTGATTCCCCAATCGATGACAATGTGGAGGACAAACATTAGACGAAGAAACAGTCAGAAATGATGATCAGGTAATGTGGCAAAAAAAGGTCAGGAATGGTGATGAGTTAGTGATTGAAACAATGCTTATAATGCCTATATTACCGTTTGAAAACCAATATACTCTCGTACTACATATAAATTCGTACCGTATAAATAAATAAATACCGTTTATGAGTGGTGTGGAATAGTTATCCTCCCATAGAACTCGTTTTCTTTGCAGCCAGCCTGATAGAAAACCCTGTAAGGTAAGGAGGTACTCCTACCTGGATCGAGTATTTTAAACCTTAGGTTAGCGATTTCTCTATGAATTTTCGATGTTTCTTACCAAAAGCGGATGTTTGAGCCAAAAAAAAAAAAAGGTCCAAAAATGTCGGGACTGGAGCATACCACTGCCCAGAAAACGTCGGGATGGGGGGGGGTTAACCCCTTAACCGCGGGGCGTCACTTTCATGACGCTTGGGAGCAAGGGATCATACCGCGGGGTGTCGCTTTTGTGATTCTGTGTTATTTTGAATTCACCCGGGCTTCCAAGTGGGGGCTTGTATCATCTATCAGTACTGCCAATGTCCAACACTAGTCAGCACTCCTAATCTCATCTGTACTCCCATCCATTGTTGAGAATTTAGCCATTTCTCCCCGTTCTTGACTCCCCTCCCTATCCCCCCTCCATTACCCTATCCTCTCGCCTGCCTGGCCGTGCTACCCTAAGAAAATCTTCCCTGGAATTTTTCACTGATTTCATCCATTGAAATAAGCCCTATGCCCTATTCTTATACCAAATAATATGTACAAGAAAGAAATAAGGTAAGTGAGAGTGCCATACACCTGGAATTGGCTAATTATCACCTGACAACACCTCACGTGCACTCGTTCGCTAATTTTCGCTGTTTATTTCCCTTTGAAATATGCCGTATAATCTATTTTCGTAATAAATATACATATAAGGAGGGAAGGGAGAAGCCTAAGTGATATTTACATTCACCTGGAACTACCTAATTTATAATGTATTGTTTAGATTTCCTGCCAATCATTTCACTGCTATATATTAGCTGTGTTAAGAGGCTAACGTTGGCAGTAATGCATTTCCCTAGGTAGGCCACCACCCCGGCCCACCCTTATCAGTTCACTCTCATCTTCCAATGTGGAGGTACGTCTGTTCGCTCTTGCTAGCTTCAGGGACTTTTCATCCCCATGCAAAGGGCCCTGTGACCTTTACCCCCAACTAAACCTTGTGTGGAAAGAGGTAAAGGGCTGACAATTGATAAAAGAGTGACTACGATCTTTCTATTGAGTAAAACATTGCAAGTGGAATTGTAAATAATGTGTAAATAATGTGTAAACAGCAAGTGAAAGTAATGAATGTAAATATACGTGAACAGTGGAAAATAGTTTTTTAAGTTACTTCAAGTGACAGTGCTTAACACAGTGTAAATAAAATAGAAATGTGAATAACGTCAATAAAATAGAGAACGTAAATAGAAATGTAAATGAGTAGTATTATAAGAATATGAGTATATACCCTAGGAGTAATGAAAGTGAAAGTTTCACTCTAGCATGTCTGAATACTATGAGTTATGAGAGTGAAGGTGAAAGTGACATTCACTCTCAATGCTAGTATACGGGACGAGAAAGTGAATGCTACGTATTTTACTGAAAGAAATTGAATCCCTACAGTGACAATAAACTACTACTACTGAAGGAAACTTATGGATAAAGACTGTAGATATATATAAATGTTATATAGTAATAGAAATATAAAGTGTGAGGGGTTTTATGAATAATAAATGACAGAGTACCAAGAGCGAACTAGCGCAAGTGCGACGGTCAGATGCGCTCGTAATTTTCATTGCTTTCACAGTGGGTTTTTTTTTTTGAGTGTGGATCCCAAACTACTTGAAAATCATAAAGTAGTGTTTATAGTGTTAATATCTGGCGGTGGTAATCATATTAGGGGTTGTCGGGAAGTGTAAAGTGGAGACTTCGTTACCCAACTTAAGAGGTCTCCACAAGTCCTACGGTAACAGACGAAGACTCAACAAACAATCCAGGAGAAAGCTGAAGGTATGTACCATAAGCATATATAATTTTAATATTCTAGAACTAATAACTGATATTTGGCAAATATTTTTTTAGAGTCTGTCGGAGCCCAAATAACCTCGCGGCACATGCAAAACATTGGTAAACATGCCCGCGGTGTAGGGATTAAAGAGAGCTTTTCAATTTTTTATATCGATTTCTATAAGCAAAATTCGTTTTAGAACTTACCTTTAAATGGCTGTGTTCAGACAGCTACTGCCACTGCTGATGCCTGTGCCCCCTGGTTTGCTACGGAGGCTCAGGCCAGAGCTAAAGTATTTTTAACACTACTGCAGCATATGAGATAAACGATTGTGTGTACAGAATATCTTATCACCATATACAATATGTATATTATGTACTAATGTAAGCTATATAGTGTACTGTACTACGAAATAAAGGAATGGACTTTGAAATTGAAACTACTGCTACTACTGCTGCTACTACTACGTAATATCATGGCACTGGAACAACGTTAACCCCCCACCCACCCGTCCGGACTGATTTTTCAACACTGATTCCCCCTAATCCCGACCAAGTTTGAAAAAAAAAAAAAAAAAGGCTCAAACCTCCTCTTTTGGTGAGAAACATCGAAAATTCATAGAGAAATCGTTCACCTGAAGTTTAAAATACTCGATCCAGGTACCAGTACCTCCTTACCTTACTGGGTTTTCTATCAGGCTGGCTCCAAAGAAAACGAGTTCTATGGGAGGGTAACTATCCCACACCTCTCATAAACGGTGTTTATTTATTTATTTGGTACAAATTTATATGTAGTAAGAGAGTATATTGGTTTTCACACAGTAATATAGGCAAAATAAGCATTGTTTCACTCACTAACACATCGTCATACCTGACCTTTTTTGGTGACAATACCTGATCATCATTTCTGACTGTTTCCTTCTTGAATGCTGCATAAACTTTGTCCTCCACATTGTCATCGATTGGAGAATCACTCTGGCCCTGAATGTCTTTATTGGCCAGATCGCTGATAACAGGTGAATTGCCGAGACAATGGCGTGCAGGGGGGGGGGAGGTCATGCAGGGTAAGGCATTGTCCTTGCTTGCCATCATGTTGAGGAAGGTGTCTCGTGTATACGTACCAAAAATCAGACGCGAAAATTGAAAATTTTGCAAATTATGAACTTTGCAATTGCGCAACATACTGGGACGTCAATGGAACTAGCTGTAACAAAACTTTGCAACGTACCCATACGTTGACGGGATGCCTCGGGCTAATCATATGGGGCTGCTACTACTACTACTACTACTATTACTACAACTCCTCCTAGTACTACTGCTGCTGCTGCTGCAACTATTACTACTACTACTATTACTACTACTACTACTACTATTTTTACCACCACTATTGTTGCTACTACTACTACTACTACTACTACTACTACTACTATTACTGCTACTACAACTACTGCTGCTGCTGCTGCTGCTGCTGCTTCTACTACTACTACTACTACTACTGCTGCTGATGCTGCTGCTACTACTACTACTGTTGCTGCTGCTACTACTACTACTGTTGCTGCTGCTACTACTACTACTACTATTACTACTACTACTACTACAACTACTACTACTACTACTAATACTACTGTCACTATTGCTACTACTACTACTGCTACTCCTGCTACTATGTAATATCATAGCAGGGAGGGAATTTGTCATAATTGAGCACTTGGTGACAAGTTTTTGAAATTTGGCATGGTGGTAGATATGACCTAGGAGATTTCAAAAACCATCGCATACAATGTGAGACTGTCCCCTGATGGCCGGTATGTGCAAAATCCAATATGGCCACCATGAAAAAAGAAAAACGTCATATCACAGTCACTATTTATTATAAATTCATGTGTAATACCTCTTTTTCAACATTTTTGATGATGGAAAATGTGTTTCTGGTGTTGTTTTGTAACTTAATGTTATTTCTTTTTCAGAGTTTCAAGGTGAAGGTTGTTCCTGTGAACCTGGTGTAACTGCATCCATATCAACATGAGTCAAGATCAACCCAGTGTAGGAAGAAGGACTACAGACTGGGTATTGTGTTGCCTGTGCCAAAGCAAATCTAAAAAGGATTTGCACTGTCCATTCAAGAAAGAATGTCATCATGAGGCATACAAGTCTCTTGAGAAGGATCTCCTCAATTTTGTTGAGAATGATATCCCGCTGCCACTTGGTGTTACCTTGAACTGTCTTGATGATGGTTCTGGAGTTGCAAGCACTTTGTTGAAAAATGAGGCCAAATATCACAATGGGTGCAGAAGTGGATTTCGCTCCCATTTGGTACAGAGAGAGTTGGAAAAGAGGGCACGGGATGATAAATCTGATGAAGAGGACATGGTTAGTCCTAAAAAGACAAGGTCAAGTTTCAGTGCCTCACTTGATAGAGATAAAAGCCAGTGTGTCTGCTGTGAATGGTTTGAGTAGGAGGAAGAGGAGAGATTGTTTAGGGCCAGAAGTGTTAATTGTGGAAAGAATGTACATAAATGGGCCACATAATCAAAGAACTGGGTCGTTGTTTCCTGCCTGAGCACTGCCATCAACCCTGATGATGCAGAGGCTGCAGACATCCACTACCATGTATCCTATTACACGACGCTAAAAAATGAAGCCAGAGCAGCCATGGCAAAGGAAGCAAATGACAACAGTTCTCCAAACCGAACCTATGATCCTCGCATAATTACTCAGATTGTGACTCACATGAAGGTCACCCAGGCTGTCTTCAAGTTGGCTGATCTCAGAAAGCTCTACGACAAGCAGCTGGACCAACTTGGTTCTGACTGGCTTGGAGTATATGTTCACCCAACGAGGTTCAAAGACAACCTGCTCGAAAAGCTGGGGTCTGAGTGGTCTGACTTTTCAGTTGGACGTGATGTTTACATCTCACACAAGAAGAAGGTCGGTGCTGCTTTGGCTGAAACTGCCAGTCTGCAAGTTACAGATGATGAGGCAATGAAGATTGTAGAAGTAGGTCTTATACTTCGCAAGTATGTCTTGCTGCAGCATATGCCCTTTGATGGTTCATTTTCCTAACATTGTCTAAGTGAACCAGTGGCAAAACCTCTTCTGACCTTTATGAATGTCTTACTTGAAGGGTCCAGTTCCATTGAGGAGAAAATTGAAGAAGATCAGGCTAGTGTCAGTGGTACAGTTAAAGTGGCTTGTACCATTTCACAGCTGATATGCAGTAATGCTGCGAGGAGAGCAAGTGGCGCCCTCACACTGTATCAGAGGAAGGAAAGAGAGACTCTATTTCCTTTGTATGTGGGACTGAAACCCCATGCAAGTAACAGACAGAAAGGTATGATTAACACGTTTCATTCCCTTGGGGTGTCTGTTTCTTATGAATGGGTCATGGAGGTCAGGAAGAGGATAGCCCTTGCAGTGTCAAAGCGCTTCTCTGAGGATGGCGTAGTGGTACCCTTGAACATCAAGAAAGGTGTGTTCACTACAGGTGGGGTTGATAACATAGACGAATCAGGTCGTATAGAGCTACATGGCACTGCAATCTCTCTCACAAACCACCTCACTGCCAATAACCTGGGAGTAAACCCACCTCCTCCGTCACTCGCTGACCTGGAAGATGCCTCAATCAAACTTCCAGAAGAATTCTCTGTTGTGCCTTACCTTGATGATTATGCTAGGGAAATAACTCCACCACCAATGCAAGATGGTACAGCCCTGTCAGTGTGTACTGCAAACCCTCGTGCAAGTGTCCCTGAAAAGGGATGGCTTGACCATGTCCAAAGAGTTCTCACTCAACATCAGGGAGAGTTACAAGAGCTGCCTGTGACATATTCTGGCTTCTTTTCTCACAGTTAGTCTGACGATGTCTGGCCAAGGGCTGTCGTGGGAGTTTTTCCAGTCTTCTATGAGAAGGCCTCATCTATGGCCATGCAGAAACATTCCATGCTTGTGGTGAAGAATGCCACACAGTTTGCAAATCCAGGCAAGGTTCCGGTCATTGAGGGGGACTGCCCTCTGTACGCACAGCAAAAAAAGTGTCAGTGGTTGTTCCCTGAGGAGGTCGGGGAGACAAAGATGATTTGCTTCATGGGCTTCCTCCATGTTGAGATGGCGTCCCAAGAGTGTGGGGGCAAGCTGTTGGCTGGCTCCGGTTGGGAGCGCATGTTTCATCAGGCTAACATCTTCACACCAGGTGTTGCTGCCTCCCTTCTTGCAGAGAAACACATAAAGAGGACAAGGTATGCATACCAGCTGACACTGGCCTGGCTCCATGTCCTGGAGAAGCAGGCATATGAGGAGTACTGCAATCAGACCTCTGGTCTTCACCT
This sequence comes from Coenobita brevimanus, assembly GCF_032717465.1. NCBI lineage: Eukaryota > Metazoa > Arthropoda > Malacostraca > Decapoda > Coenobitidae > Coenobita > Coenobita brevimanus. Next base: position 33,294,360 of record NC_136993.1, read on the forward strand.
GAGCTTGGGGATGTGGGAACAGCAACTTGCACACTCTAGCCCAACAGTCTCTTACTGGACAATGGTGAGAGACTACCTGCTTGCCAACAGCCAGTTTGTCCGTGGACAGCAGACAGGTAACTGGCCTCTCACCTTGGAATCCTGCAGTGGGCTGTGTCCATGGTTCTTCGTATTTGGACACACAAACTATGCTCGGTGGATGCCTGTCTTCCTGCGAAACATAGCCCAACTTCCAATGATCCACCCCTCAGTCCACCAGGCCTTTATGGAGGGCAAGTTTGTTGTCCAACGCAGTGAGAGGAAGTTCTCTCTGATGGCTTTAGACCAAAGCCAGGAGCACTCAATAAAGTTCTTGAAAGAGGACGGAGGAGCAAAGGGCCTGTATGGGCAGCAGGAGGAGAAGGAGGTGATAGAGCTGTCAAAGCCCGAAGTTCTCAGGGTTACTGAGGAGTTTGAAACCAGTTGCTATTTCACTGAAGATAGTAAGCTGAGTATTGAACACCCGGAGTCAGCTGCTACCGACCAGAAGCAGTTTCTGAACCATTTGAAGTCCCTGCTAAAACTTGTCAGTGAGAGTGTGATCATTGACCCCTTCACAGAGACTGGTCCAGAGTTAATCACCTTAGACACTGGTGAGGTAATGGACCCTGAAGTAGCCAAATCATTGAGTGATGCACCAAACATTGGCAAAGCCATGTTTGCACAGTTTGCAGAGGAGTGCATTGAGAATTGCTTAAAACCTTTCTCTGATGTCATCAAGAGACCAAACATGTTCACACTCTCAAACAGACCCCCCTGTAGATCTGAAGAACGGGGCTGACAAGATGGGTCTGCTAAGGCGAACTCTGCACTGGTCACAAAGCTGTTCATGTCTCTCCAAGCCCGACCTGATGCTGATATAGATGACTTCTTTAGGCATGAGAACAAAAGTGAGCCTCCATCCCTATCAGATCAGGGTAAACTTAGGCCAGGGACTAAATCAGACATCCTTCGTTGCCTTCCAGGTATGCCTGATGCTGGTCGCTCTCTTGCAGCAAAGGAGACTACCGTGGTAGTGCTGGATATGGCAGTAGTGGTTCACTTTGTGAAACCTCAACGTGCTAGAGTCTTTGGAGAGTACACTCAAATGCAGTTGTTGCCCTACTTGAAGAGCCAGATGACAAACAGTACAACCAGAGTGGATGCAGTGAGGGACACCTACAAAGAGTCAAGTCTCAAGTCCCAGACCCGTGGCAAGTGGGGTCAAGGCCAGAGAACCAGAGTCTCACCCACGGTTCCTCTGCCCAAGGGTGCTCAGTGGCAGAATTTCCTACAAGACAGCCATAACAAGAATGACTACTTCCAGTTTGTGATTTGGGAGCTGCAGAAATGCACCACAACACCTGATCCACAGTTCCACCTGTTAACCACAAGTGGAGAACTTGTCTTGACCAACAAGCAGGTTGACCTCAGCAGCTTGTCTCCATGTCAGCAGGAGGAGACTGACACGCGGATGATGTTGCACCTGCATCATGCCGCACAGCAAGGTCACACCAAGGCCTATCTCAGGACTGTGGACAGCGATGTTGTGGTGCCGGCCATCAGCCTCTTCCAGGAGTTGGGCCTATCTGAGCTGTGGATTGGGTTTGGCTATGGCAAAGCATACAAAGACATTCTAGTCCATTCAATTGTCCAGATGCTGGGGCCTCAACACACTAAAGCACTTCCAGTCTTTCATGCCATGACAGGCTGTGACATTGTATCAGCTCTGTATGGCATTGGCAAGAAGACTGCATGGAATGCTTGGAAAAGCTTTCCCCAAGTCACTGAGACCTTTGTAGCTATACTCCAAGATCCAGCATGTCTCAAACCTGATTCTCAGCACATGCAACACCTGGAACGCTGGGTCGTACTCAAGTACAGCAAAAACAATGACACAGCTTCACTGGATGAAGCAAGGAGGCAGATGTTCACAAGTGGTTTCAAGGACCTAGATTCCATCCCACCAACCCAGCATGCCTTCCTCCAGCATGCGAAGCGAGCACTTCTTTATGCTGCATTTATCTGGAAGCAGGCCCTCCTCAGAACACCAGAAATTCCATCTCCTGGCGACTGGGGCTGGACATGGAATGCCAGAACCAGAGAGTGGGTCCCACACTGGACCAACCTGCCAGTTGTGAGCCAAGCATGTTCTCTGCTGCTGCATTGTGGGTGTACAGTTGCCTGTAGTGGCAACTGCAAGTGCAATAGAGCTGGTCTTCGCTGCACTTCTTTGTGTAAATGTCAAGGAGGCTGCACAAATAGCACCTCATAGGAACCTGTCCGATGGCGTATTCTGTTGCTTAGGTCTGACTGTCACCTATGATTAAGTATGATTAGACCCTAAAAATGCACTTTAAAACAGAAACAACACCAGAAACATATTTTTCTTTATCAAAAATGTTGAAAAAGAGGTATTACACATGAATTCAGAATAACTAGTGACTGTGATATGGCGTTTTTCTTTTTTCATGGTGGCCATATTGGATTTTGCGCATACCGGCCACCAGGGGGCAGTCTCACTTTGTATGCGATGGTTTTTGAAATCTCCTAGGTCATATCTACCACCATGCCAAATTTCAAAAACTTGTCACCAAGTGCTCAATTTTAGGAGATTCTGACAGATTCCCTCCCTGCTATCATGGCACTGGAACAACATTGATCATAAGGTGCTACTACTAATACTAATACTGATACTATTCTTGTTTTATTCAGAAGTTCTGTCTCTAGACTACAGGTATTTTATTTCGACTAAGGGAGATTTTTCGAGCCAGGGGGATTTGTTACAACCTTGATAAACCAATGTATTATTATTAAAAACTCTTCGTAAAAGGAAAATAAAATCTAATGGTGGAAGCATGAACGGAAAGTAATATGATGACGTTCGAATGAATTTATTAACTATTTCATTACGTGTGTGTGTGTGTGTGTTTCTTTTTTGTAATTCTATAATATTTCATTCATTAAAAAAAATTCCTCATGTTCTGAAGGAGTGTACAAAATCAATAATTAAGCTTTCCATTTTCAAATATTTTTAGGAATCTGAATACAAGGCGACTGGGAACAGTTACACTTCTTTGAGCTCCAAACTTAGATAATATCACAAGGTTCATTTGTTTCAAACGTTAGCATAATTTCACGATTTTCGTAATGAATAAATAAGTATCATGTGAAACTTGGTATTTACTTTCTTTGCTTCATTAAGATTTATCAGAAGTTACGCCAGGTTTTGAAAGTGGTTTAGTGTTTAAGCAATACTGACATCTGTGTTCCAACAGAACATATTTTCGGTGCAATTTTTCCTCTGGGACGGCTGCAGTCTCCATAAAAAGAAAGCCTTTTTTTAAATAATCCAGTGTGCCAGGCCTGCTTTTATATATATATATATATATATATATATATATATATATATATATATATATATATATATATATATATATATATATATATATAATCAGCCATAACTAGTCCACTGCTGAACAAAAGGTCTCCCCCAACCTTTTTCACGAATTCCTTTGCTGAGCCAATCTTTGCCACGTTTTCCCTGCATATTTCTCTGTCTCATCTCTCCATCTCCTGTCTGGCCTTTTTCTGCTACCTTTACAAACTCTTGGTGTCCAGTCAGTCAGCCTCTTGCTCCATCGGTTATCCCTTTTTCTTTATATATATATATATATATATATATATATATATATATATATATATATATATATATATATATATATATATATATATGGAGCCTCTGTGGTACAGTGGTAAAGTGTGCGCTCTTCCTCACACACTCATCCACCATATCCCTCCACCTTCTCCTTGGCCTACGTCGCCTCCTTCCTTCTTCAAATTCTCCCAGGTACATTTTTCACCACTCTATTGATATCCATTCTCTCCATATGACAATACCATATCAGTACACTCTCTTCGATTCTAGTGTCCACAGACATCCTAAATCCACATCTTTCACGAATCACATTACTTCTATCCTATACACTTTCTGTACTCCACATACATTCCTCAGCAATCCCATCTCCACTCCTTTCACCCTTGACTTTTCATTTTCATGCCACATCATATCCTCACATCCATTTGTTAAGGTTGACACTAACACTCCTTGATGTAAGCTTCGTGCAGCTGCAACCCTCAGTCCTGTTTCTTATCAAGCCTTTAATTGCACCAGCTACTTTCCTTCCTTGTGTCACTCTACTTTTCACTTCTGCACATTTTCCTCTCTTTTCTATCAGTGTACCCAGGTATTTGAACTCTAATTCCAGTCTCTCTCCATTCACTATAACATCACACTGGGAGTCACCTTTTCTCTCAATAACAATCACTTTACCCTTTTCTACATTTACTTTCAAGGCACAACACTCACAGATATCAGCAAAACTTTGCACTAGTTTATCAACTTCTCCCTCGGTATTTGCAAGTAGTACTGCATCATCACCATAAAACAAATTTGAGATATTCCATCCATCACCATTCATTACCAGCGCCATCCCCCTCTCCATTACTCTCTCATCACCAAATCCTATTATATATATATAAATATATATATATATATATATATATATATATATATATATATATATATATATATATATATATATATATATATATATATATATATATATATATATATAATATATATATATATATATATATATATATATATATATATATATATATATATATATATATATATAGTTACGAAACAGAGAAAACTGTCCCGCAAAGTTCCAGGTTCAAAACAAAAGAGTTAGGTAAAATTACAAGTTAAAGTTTAATGCTCAAACTAACAACTAAACATTCAGGACTCATAAGGATAATGTAATGGCAAAAAAAATTTAAATATATGGTTAACTGTAATAGCCTCAATTAACACGAAATTAGCAAGAGTAAATTTTATCTAAGTCAGCCCCGATAAAATGAGAAAACCAGATAATGCTCAGTGAATGCAAGATATATTATTACAGATACAAAATATTATTACTACTGGCTGACAGCAAAAACTTTACATTAATCACAAAAATCTCACCAGGCCTACGAATTAACACCTTAAGCTATACAGTACAAGAAAAATGTAATAACACTTATACTCAAATTACACACCAGCTAGATGGTTGGAGACTTCCTGAGCACTCACAAAAATAACAACTATACAGGGGAGGACAGAGATGTGAACAAAATGAGGAGAAGATCTAAGTGGCAATTAATGCAGAGACTGAGCTCATTATATAGGGGCCGGCAGAGCTTGATACAACTTGTAAGAAGGACGCGCAAAAGAAGCCATTGGGGACAAAGAGTTGACACTCCTGCTCTGAACAACAGAAAGAACGACTTACTCTACTATAAGGGATGAAGGGGGGAGTGAGGTAGAACACGCTCGTGATCAAACATCCAGCATACTGTACGTTAGAATTATACAAAGAATGATGAAATCATAGGCTATGTAACACCTCCCCACAAAGAAAAAAGAAATTTACAAAGGAAATTTCTTATTACTCTAAAACAATCTGTCTAAACTCTAGATAAGCAATCTGCAATAACATTTTCTTTCCCCTTGACATGTTGTATGTCTAATGAATACTCCTGAAGAAGTAGACTCCATCTTGTCAATCTCTGATTTTTATCTTTAAACTTACTAAGGAATTTCAGTGGGTTATGATCGGTATAAATGACTATGGGGTCAAAACCAGAAATAAATAAAATGAAAAATGCTGTAAACCCAAAATCAAGGCCAAAAAGCTCTTTCTCAATAGCTGAGTAGTTCTTTTAAGGTGGAGTGAACTTCTTACTGTAATACGATACAGGGTGTTCAATACCCTGATCATCCTCTTGCAGCAAAACAGCCCCAGCTCCTGTATCACTTGCGTCAACAGCCATATTAAAAGGCTTAGCAAAATTTGGAGTAGCGAGCACTGGCTGACTTAATAGGATAGCTTTAAGTTTGCTGAAAGAGGATTCACAGTTATCGGTTCAGACAAATTTAACTCCCTTTTTCAGTAGGTCTGTAAGTGGTGATACAAGAATTGAAAAGTTAAGAACAAATCTCCTGTAATAACCTACCATTCCCAAAAATCTTTGTAGCTCTTTCCTACTTTTAGGTCTGGGAAGATCACTTATAACCTGAACCTTAGCTACTGGTGGTGCAACGTGTCCATCACCAATTACGTACCCAAGGTACTGAACTTTGGCTTGACGAAACTCACACTTTGATAAATTAGCTACAAGATTAGCCTGAACCAAACACTCAAGAAATTTACTGACATGGCATAGGTGATCTTTCCAGTTGTCACTAAAGATTAATACATCATCAATATAAACAACATACCCAGCCAAACCCTCTGTTACAACATTCATGAGCTTCTGAAATGTGGCTGGTGCATTCTTCATACCATATGGCATTACAGAACATGCAAAAGTCTTTTCTAGTGTTACAAAACATGAGATCTCCCTAGCACGTTCAGTCATAGGTACTTGCCAGTATCCCTTTAACAAATCAAACTTACTTATGTACCTAGCCTTTCCGATCTTGTCTGTGCAATCTTCCACGCGAGGGAGAGGGTAAGTGTCTGTTTTGGTTATCTGATTAACACGTCTGTAGTCGATGCAAAGCCGCTGTGACCCACCTGGTTTAGGGACTAGAGTGACAGGAGAACTCCACTCGCTCTGACAGGGCTCAATCATCTTGCGGTCCAACAGGTAGCCAAGCTCCTTCTGGATGAGAGGACCTTTCACTGGGTTCACACGGTCAGGAGGCAGTTTAATTGGCTTTGCGTCTCCAACATTGACATCATGCATCAACACAGTGGTTCTTCCAGGAGTGGCACGGAACACTTGCGGGTACTCCTGCAGTAATGCCGAAAACTCCTGCCTTTCCTCGGGAGCTAGATGAGAAAGCTTAGTCTGGAGATCATTCATGATATCAGGATTCTTCCCCAGACTATCAGTCAGGCTCATGCTGCATGGGAGAACTTCACTTGCAGACTCGGGTGGAACAGCTACAGTGCAGACTGGGTTATTTTCGTCCCGCCTGTGATATAACTTTAGCATGTTGATGTGACAAAGTTGCTTGTTCATTCTACGATCTGGTGTGGCGATGACATAGTTGACATCACTGAGTTTCTTCTCCACGAAATAAGGACCACTAAACTTGGCTTGAAGAGGTTGCCCATGCACTGGTAGCAGAACCAAACCTGATCTGGCTGAAAGTGGCGTAACCTGGACTTCTTATCATACCAAGTCTTCATTTTCTCAGCAGCTCCTAAATTCTCTCTCACCAGCTGTAAAGCAGTGGACAGCCGTTCTTTGAACTTCATCACATACTCCAGCAGGTTGACGTCATCTTCCTCCGACAGCCAGTATTCCTTGAGTAACTTAAGGGGTCCTCTTACTTCATGGCCAAACAGTAGTTCAAAAGGTGAGAAGCTCAGTGATTCATTTGGAGATCCTCTTGCAGCAAATACAACGAATGGAAGACCTTTATCCCAGTCTTTCTGATGTTCCAAACAGTATTTCTTGAGCATCGATTTGAGTGTTTGATGATATCTCTCCAACGCTCCTTGGGTCTGGGGATGGTAAGCTGAAGACGTGATCTGGGTGATGCCCAACTCTTTCAGAGACTGCTTGAAAACATTTGACATGAAATTACTTCCCCGGTCTGACTGTACCTCCTTGGGCAGACCAAACTTTGTGAAGAACCCTAGCATTTCCTTAACCACGTTCTTTGCTGAGATATTTATAAGTGGAATGGCTTCAGGATAACGAGTAGCCATATCAATCAGGGTCAGCACATAAGAAAATCCTGAAGAAGTCTTAGGAAGAGGGCCCACAATATCCACCAACACACGGGTGAATGGCGCCTCAAAAGGAGGAATGGGAACTAGAGGTGTAACCTTTTCGGTCTGATTACACTTCCCCACAACTTGACAGGTGTGACAAGACTTACATTACCAGGAAACATCTCTGAAGATACCTGACCAGTAGAAGTGTTTCAAAATGCGTGCCACAGTCTTCCTCACTCCAAGGTGTCCTGCCAAACTGGAATCATGAGCCACTCTAATGATATCCTGCCTACAAACACGAGGGATGACAACTTGATGTACAACCTCCCATTCACAGTCGGCTGATGCTGTTGGGGGTCTCCACTTCCTTATAAGTACTCCTGACTTTATATAATAACAGGTAGAAGCACCGGCTGACTCTTCCTCACTGCAAGCGCAGTTAGCTAGACCTTTCAACTCAGGGTCAGCAACCTGCAACTCAACCAACTCTTGACGAGACAAATTATCAACACTACAGGGTACTGCCTCATCTGGTGAGTGGTCCAAATTAGCAAGAATAGTGTCAGCTAGGATAACATCATCATCATCATTATCCTCTAAGTCACCAGTAACTTTAGACTTAGCCCTAGTGACAGCACATGCAGAGAACACATCAGGGACATCACAATCCTGGGCCGCAGCCACTGGCTCACTAGACAACTGAGGAGCTGGACACACTTGACTTCCACCAATATCATTTCCAAGTAAGAAAGTTACACCTGACATTGGGAGTGTCTCAACCAACCCAACCATAACGGAACCATTAACAAAACCAGACTCTAAATTCACTCTGCACAGAGGGACAGAGAAGTAATTATTCCCTACACCTTGTAGATTACAGTTTCATCAGAGGAATTAACATTAGAGCCTAGAACACTGGTCAGCATAAGGGATTGGCAAGCACCTGTATCACGATATATTTTAACTGATTTCCTGTCATTACTGTCCAGAGGACTGACAAAACCATCAGACAGGAAATTAGCACATGAACTCTTGAGAGTGTCACCCACGTTACTGCTCAAAAGAGGAGCTCCATCATGAGAATTTAATTTAACCCTTAAAGCAGGTTCAGTTAACTCGGTTAAAGAATTCTGGGAACTCTCAAGGGTGGACACTAGACCAATTGACTGAATATTTAAAGACTCCTTTTTGTTCGCATCACGCTGTCTCCTGCAACATTTCTCTGTAGTATGACCAAGCTCACTACAATAAGTACATTTACTTTTCTGAAATCTAGAGGTGAAGCTGGTATTTACTTCCTGAGAAACATCATCTTTATTCTCTTTCCTGTTACCTGTACTCTGAGTAGAAGCAACGTACTTACTCTCAGCTTTCCTTTTTTCTTTAGAATACCTCTTGTGAGTGAGAACATATTCATCAGCTAAAACTGCAGCATCAGACAAATTATCTATTCTTTTCTCATCAAGATATAGGCTTACATCATTATTAATACACCTTTTGAAGTCCTCTAGCAAAATCATCTGCTTAAATTGATCAAAATCAGAATTTACATTCTTAGAATTTAACCACTGCTCTAACAGATCTTCTTTGATTTTTCCATACTCAACATGGGATTGCTTATCTTGCTTATAAGTTGTCCTAAATTTTACTCTATAGGCTTCAAGAATAAGCTCATAGGCCTTAAGAATCAAGCTCTTAACTACATCATAATTATCAGATTGATCCTGAGGCAAAGATGCATAAGTTACTTGAGCTTTATCGGTGAGAACAGTTTGAAGTACTGGCCAATACTTTTTGGGCCAATTAAAACCTGTAGCTACCCTCTCAAAAAACTGAAAATACTTTGTTAAATCAGATTCATTAAAAGGAGGGACAAGTTTAACATTTTTAGCCACATCAAAATCATCAGAGCTAGATGATCTAGTTCCACCTTGTTTCATGCGATACTCATGGTCTGCCTGAATCCTAGCAATTTCAACTTGTGCCTCAGCCTCCTTAGCACGAGCCTGAAACTCAGCC